>NW_007580341.1:0-5810 GCF_000690725.1 Stegastes partitus | reverse complement strand
TTGTTAATGGAGGTGAGGGTGTGTGTGACTCCTGTCAGAAATGAGCTGCTGTGAAAAATGAAAATAATGGCCGTCTGATTTATTGCAGCTTGTGTTTTCATAAATTAATTACACCGTTGGTTAATGAAATGTCTTTTTAGAGATAAATGAACTCGTCTTTTTTGTCTTTTGACGAATGTCTTTTTGTCTGAAGCAAGCGGTTGTTTTTTTTAATAAATAACGACAGCTGGGGAAGAGAAAGCTGAACGTGTGTCTCGTGTCGCTGTAGGTGAACATCATCCCGGTGATCGCCAAAGCCGACACCATCAGCAAGAGCGAGCTGCACAAGTTCAAGATCAAAATCATGAGCGAGCTGGTCAGCAACGGCGTCCAGATCTACCAGTTCCCCCTGGACGACGAGACGGTGGCCAAAGTCAACACGACCATGAATGTAAGAACACAGACACACACTCCTCCTGGACTTACCGCTGGAGGTGGAAGGGTTTTTTTTAGAAGTTTTGTGGTTCTGTTTTTATTAGTATTATTTACAGTATTTCCATCGGTGCACAACTGTTTTTATTTTCCCTTCAGTTCAGCTGCAGATTTGAGCATTTCTTTTGTGGCGTCAGCAAGGTTTTAAAAATACAACCTAAACATGCAGACACGCTGTTGTGTGGGTGATTGTGCTGGCGTGAAGAACTGCTGAGGGAGTTGATGGAAAGGGCAGCTGTGACTTAGTCAGTGTATAAATGTGCATGTTCTGTCTAAAACGGATTCAGATTTAGATGCACTCTGGTGGATCCGGCTATGTTTATGTGCAATTTCTTCTCTAATATATGTATTTGTGTTGTTTTTCTAGGGTCATTTGCCATTTGCTGTGGTAGGCAGCACAGAGGAGGTCAGCGTCGGCAATAAGATGGTAAAAGCTCGCCAGTATCCATGGGGTGTAGTCCAAGGTATGAACAATCAGTGTGTTTGTGTTACTTTATTTGTACCCTTGGACAGATTAGGCTTCCATCCTGACTGACGTTTAATAAAGAACACGGACAAGAGACAACAAAGTGCTCAAGGTTCCAAAAATCACTAAAATACCCAAAAATAAAAGAAGATAAATGTTGCTTCAGTGTCGTCTGTAGCAGCGTCGCTATGAAGCTGTTTTCACGCCGGTTTGTTCTGCATTTTGGGACCGTAAACCTCGTTCCAGGAGGAAGCAGCTGAATCTCACAGCGCACAAGGTGTGAAGCGTACATTCAGAGTGAGCCAAAAAACTGGAAGTGCCAGGGACGCTGGGTTATGCTGCAACTCACCACTTCTCAGTCATTTAACAACTTCATTTAGTCAGTTTCTGTTCTTCAAGGACAGATTTCTAAAACATGACGAAAAAATGTGCCGTTTATTCAGACCAGTTTCTTTCTCGTCTCCTCATGTAGAAACGAGCACTTTGGTCTGTGTGACAAGTGTGTAGAAATGCCTGGAAACCCTCCTTTAGCATTCAAAATTAAAAAAACATTCCATTACTTTTTTCAAAACCTCAAATATTTAGAATGTCATATTTAATATAACTACATATTTTTGTACTGATTTGTCCGTTGATGTGTGCGTCAGTGGAGAACGAGAATCACTGCGACTTCGTGAAGCTGAGGGAGATGCTGATCTGTGTCAACATGGAGGACCTGAGAGAGCAGACGCACACTCGTCACTACGAGCTGTACAGACGCTGCAAACTGGAGGAAATGGGATTCAAAGACACCGACCCAGAATGTAAACCTGTCAGGTGAGCCGTCCACTCGCAAACACCGCGACTATCCATCCACGCGCAGAAATATGTGACTGACTTACAGCTGACCCGTGTCCGTACTGTGTGTGGTTGCAGTTTGCAGCAGACTTATGAGGCCAAACGTCAGGAGTTCCTGGTGGAGCTGCAGAAGAGGGAGGATGAGATGAGGCAGATGTTTGTGCAGAGGGTGAAGGAGAAGGAGGCCGAGCTGAAGGACGCCGAGAGAGAAGTAAGCAAACATGCAAACTGTCACATAAATAACTCCTCAGTTCAAGAAAAGCTGCAGCTGTCTGCTCTTTGGCCCTGGGGGGAATTTTTGGCTTACCATGAATTTAATTCCTTCCTGTTGTAGTTTCTTTCGCTGACTAAATGTTGCATCAACTAAAGAAATTCTCGTAGCCGTGCGTTTCCTATTGCAAACATAATTTCTCTCCTTGACAGCAGTAATTTATTAGTATACTCATTATGTTTTTGAATAAATTGAAGCTTTTTTTTATGCTGTTGTTTTGTTTTTGTCTTTTATATTCATGAGTAAATTATATTTACTCGTGTTTCTTGATATTTTTCTTATACTGTGTAATTGAAGTATGAAAAACATTCCTTCCTAATTAAAAATCTACTTTTCTCAAATTTCACATTCGCCCATCAAAGTGCACCTTTCGTTGCGTAACCACGTCGTCGTCTGTGTCCGTTTTCAGCTGCAGGGCCGCTTTGAGCAACTGAAGCGCCTCCATGCAGACGAGAAAGCGGCTCTGGAGGAAAAGAAGCGCATGTTCGAGGACGACCAGAGCTCCTTCAGCAAGAGACGGGCGGCCGCTCAGCTCCTGCAGGCCCAGAGCCTCACCGCCAACGGCAAGAAGGACAAAGACCGCAAGAAGTAAGAAGCCTCTCTGAACACCGATGCCGAAAAAAATCTGAACTTTGCATGTCTGTGGGCAGTGATGGCGAAATCAGATTTGTTTAGTCATCAGTGGCTCGCTGTTGGAGATCATTGCCTCGTGGTTCAATGAAAATCTGATGACCGCTAAGATTTGTTTAATTGGACATTTGAGTTGCCGACAAAGCCACTGGATCGCTGCAAACAGTCGCTTCAGTGTATTTATTTTTTTTTTTTTCTCTCTCTTTCAGTTCTGGCTTCATGTGAACACTCTTGGATCTCCATCACAACCAGTGTAACCAGTGACATTCTAGCCACGTCCTTCCCAGCCCTCTTAGGCCAGTCTCCATCACTAACCAGGAAACCCCACACAGACCAGCAGCAGCAGTGTGTGAGCGCCGGCTTGCTTTTGTGCCAAAGTTTAATGACTGTACCCAAGAATCCTGTGTACACATTTCTCGGTGGTGTTTTTTTAATCTTCTTTCTAGGTTTTTATTCCTCTTTTGTGTAATGATTTTATATTTATCCTCTCGTTTTTATATAAAACCTTTATTTTTTTCCATGTTCCTCCTTTTTAAACTTTTGCCAGTCTAAGGGACTCTTGAGTGGACTGGACCTCTCACAGCCTCACAGATCAGAACAGGTGGACAGGTACAGACAGTGTTGTGTAGTGGACGTGTACACTCATCTTCTATTTGATATGTTTAGTGTATGATAAGAGCACTCGGGATGTTTTAATATGCCAAACGAGACTGTTCACCTCTCATATAATTCTTATCATTCATTCAAGCCCCTTTCAGACTTCATCAGGTGAACTTATTAAAATTAAAGTTACAATCTGTCAACAACAAACCTCAAAAAGTTTTCGTGATGGCTCAAATTGGAATTAAAATGCTAAAAAATGCTAAAAATGCTAAAAAATGCTGGATTAGCGGAGTAGCGCTAAGTTCCTCTTTTTATATTTGGTTTAGAAAGATAATAAAGTGGTTCGATAATCAACTAAATACATCAGATTAATCAACAAAATCAGGTTTCGTTTCATTTTGTTGGCGAGCAAAAGCAGAACCGAAACCGTCTGAACGCCACAACAATCATCGGACCGTCCGCACTTCTGGCTCCTCAGCTTTTATTCATATGTATGAAAATCCAGCACAGTTCTTCAGATACAGGATGGGTTTTTAGCTATAATATAAATCTGTATTTTATCAGTGATTGGCTAATTAATGTATCACAAAATGGGGATTTCCAGGCAAATGAGAAGCAGGGCTGAAAAGGTTCATAACAGAATATCATTTAACTGCTAAATAAGTTTTATAATCCATCACTTTGGCAGCTCTCTGCGTAACATTTAATTATGTTTGAACTGTTGGTCTGAAAGGGGCTGAATCTGTACTCACGTCTGAAGGTTCTCCAGAAGGATCAAGTGCATCATTAACGGTGTAAGCATGGTAACAGGGCATTATACTTCCTTATTTCTTCTTTGATTTCTTTTTGGTGCACCTTCTTGATGCCTTAAAGGTTTAATATGAACATATCACACTGACTCTCCTGTCGTCGTTCCTGAACTCCTCCGGTTCATCCACAGCTTTTCCAGCGGGGCGAGGCTGAGGCTTGGTTTGGGATTAGGTACATGTTACTGCATATATTTATATATATTTTGTTTTACTCGCTCCCTTATTTTTATTTTTTTCCTACTGACACAAACAGTTGACGTTAGCAGCCCTGTCTGTCTGAAAACAGCTGACTCATGGTTTAGACAAAAAAAAAAAATGGAATCATATCAAGTCGGTGTGTTTGTTGAGGGAGCAGAGAGAGAGAGAGGATGCTTCTCTGACTGTATTTTTATTCACTTCTCTCTGTACTGTAAGACGCTACAAGCTGTGAGACGCTGTGTCATCGTCGCGCCGCAGTAAACCAGAACACTGCGGTGCTGGTTTCCAGTCAAGTGTGATTTTTATAAACCAACATTTACTCACAATTACTCACACTTTAGTGCCTTATCTGTGTGAAACGTAGAAACACACTGTCCACCTAATGACAGATCCAGGGAGACGATGCAGGAAGGTTTGCCTCTGACACGTTTGTATTACGCTTGTATTTAAGGAATAAACAGTATTATTTGAGAGCTTTTTTTTCCCTTTCTTTCTAAATAAATCTTTGTATTTTTGTCATGATATGCTGTGTTTTATTTTAATCTCCTGCAGAGAGAGAGAGAGAGCAGGTGTGAGTGAAGTTAAAATGGTCCAAAGAAGGAAAGAGTGTGTTTGTGTGCGCGCTGGTGTCCTGGTTTGGATCTAACTGGGGATTTGACATTTTGCGGAACATGAGGAACCTGGTTGTTCATCTCTGTGTACAGTATCCAGGTTTCTGACCATCTGTTTCCAATCCTATCTGGATCTTTTTTCCCTCAGACGCTGTGTTCTGTACAAAGACAATGTTCAGCAGTTTACTTGCCACAGTGTCGTTCAGCGTTGTGTTTTTTAAACCAGCACACACAGACTGATGAAGTGATCTAAAACTGGCATTCACGTCATGATTCCTCGTTCTTTAATCTGTTCACATGATTTACAGAACATGTACAACATTGGTGAGTTTTTATCTAACAGTCTCCTGCCCACGTTACACTCAGTCTTCTCCCTAGAAAAGAAAAAGTTGTGTGTGAGAAGTCATTTGTTAAAAGGACGACTGGGTTGGTAGGAAAGTAGGAGAAGCTGCTGTGGGGTGTGGATCTAACTCAGCTTTGGCAGCGATGAGGACTGGTTTTATTTAAGGAGATCTGTGGTCTGTCTTCTTCAGTGAAAGTGAGCTTTGGCATTGGGAAAAAGTACAAACTCAAACCTCATGGTCTCCTGTGAAGGCGTCGCTGCCTTCGTGCCAAGGCTGGATTTGGCCTACAGAACTTTTTTATCCAGAGTTTCTAAGCAGGGATGATATCAGAGCAGGTACATGTGGCCTGAAGTAAACAGAAAGCAGGAGAAGTAAAGAGACTGTCATCATATTTAGTTTGACTTCTTATCAGCACTAAATACACTGCTGAGTGATTAGGGTGCATACATGCTCTATACCAGAAAAAAATGTTCTCTTGATGTCCTCAATGAAGATTTATTTTATTTTATCATGTACAGTATTTCCTTCTTAGACTCTAGTATGTGGTGTTGATGATTGTACAGTAGGAAC
>NW_007580340.1:36370-40958 GCF_000690725.1 Stegastes partitus | reverse complement strand
TGGACTCTGTGGATCAACATCAACAGTTAGATCTCAGTACGTCTGAATTGACTCTAACCGCTGTTACTAGGTGCTAGTTCCGTGCTGGTGCTAGTGCCAGTACTTAGTTGGTTCCAATCTAATACCGGTTGCTTTTCCATCAGCAAGGAGCCAAGTTAGAGCCACGCCATACATCACTGTATACGTAGCCGTTTACCGAACAACACTCGCGCCACACAGAAGTCCACACAGGACTCCAGATTAACTTTTTTTTATCAGTGCGACCAACTTTCTCATTTGGTTGCACTTCCCACTTTGTCACAGGCAAAACATATGACTTGCTGAACATTTTCATATTGATAGACCCTTCAATTTACCGATGTTCCTGCCCCACATTGCAGGCTGCGGTAGCTGCTGTTGGTGGCTGTGGTGCTCAGACCGGCAAGTGACCAATAATTACTTTAAAAAGAGTAAACCAGGGCATTCTAATGTCAGATTTGTCCAAGATGAAACCCAGTGATTTTATCTCATGCTGTCTTTCCATGAGCGGAATAAACAGCGCATGTAGCTGCGCTCTGTTTTTCATGAGAAGACCGTATTTCTAAGCTAAATACCGCAGTACACCGAAGGTATAGAAGTGCTGTTTTCCACCACTGTGGTGCTGCTGGTGGGACACAGTTGTACCAGATTTCAGAACACAACAGTTTGTGCAAAACTTCCGTGTCCCTGAAGTCATTTCAATTCATTTGCGATCGGACCAGAGGCGGTGGAAACACAAAGAACTGGTGCCAAGTCAGGCACTAGTACGGAACTAGAACTGGAACTGATTTGGTGGAAAAGGAGTGTGTGGTTGAAACACAAACAGAAACAGCAGCCAGTTACAGACTCTGTTCTTTCATCTCCACTCATTGTTCAGAGCTACAGTTTTACAAAACGAAATCTGTAGCAGAGTCCAATTGGATTCAAAGTAAAATATTTTTCTGAAGTCTAGAAGTTTCTGAAATTCAGTTGTATTTAGAACTCAGTTGTATTTGCAGAGAATTCAAAGCTGTCATAAGGAGAAAAGCAGCTTTAACTGCTCTGAGCTGTAAAATATCCACCGTGTCCACGTTGACCTTTGTTTATCACTCAACCTTGATTTTAACTTCAAGTGCACTGAGATTCATGTTGTGTCTCTTTGCATTCATGTTGTGTCTTTATAGTCATGTTGTGTGTCTTTGTGTTCATGTCGGATGGATGGATGGATGGATGGATGGATGGTTGGATGGATGGATGGATGGATGGATGGATGGATGGATAGTTACTTTATTGATCCTTTTACAGGAAATTACTTGTTACAGCAGCTACATTAAAAGAAAAACACAGAAAACCCCACAAGACATCCGACATTGTGGTCAGTATCTTACTTCTTTCCAGCAGAACGTCGTTGTTTTTTAAAGGTAACCATGTCAACCTTTGATCCATCACTCCTCATAGACACATTGCTGGGTTCTGGTTCTGGTTCTGGATGTTTTGGGTTCTGATGGATCCTGGTAGACAGAGAGGGAAACCAGGAGGGAGAGAAATTCACTGTTTATCATCCATCAGAAAAGAGGAATGAAGCTGGAAAACTCCTCACAGTGGACATAACATTAAACACAACATTAAAACCACAACAACACACAAAATAACTGCAAACGACACAGAACCTCTGCAAAGGTACAACAGACAATGTGATGTTTCTCTTTGTGTCCATGTTGCATCTCTTTGTGTTCATGTTGTGCGTCTTTGTGTTCATGTGTCTCTGTGAGGATGCACTACAGTGTCAGTATCTTACTTCTTTACAGCAGAACGCTGTCGTCTTTTAAAGGTAATCATGTCAACCTTTGATCCATCACTCCTCATAGACACACTGCTGGGTTCTGGTTCTGGTCCTGGGTTCTGATGGATCCTGGTAGACAGAGAGGAAAACCAGCAGCTCAGTAAGTGCAGTGTTGTTGATGTTGTGTCTCTGTACTGATGTTGTGCATGTTGTGTCTTTTTGTGTTCGTGTTGCATCTCTTGTGTTCATGTGTCTCTTTGTGTTCACGTATTTATTTGTGTTCATGTTGTGTGTCTCTGTGAGGATGCACAACAGCAGTGGTTCTCAAACTTTTTCTGTCAAGCCCCCCTTCAGAGGACAAAATTTTTTTTCGCGCCCCTCTTCGCCTTAAATAGTCATGAAATGAGCCAGTTTAATTTTACTGAAATTAAATATCATGAGCAGTCAAATAGTGCAGCGACAACTTGATCAGTGATCAGTAAAAGTCTCATCAGTCATTGTTGACACCATATCAAGAGCAGTGGGGAGCAGGAGGTCCTCAGCTGTTGGATGTGGTTTCTTGCGATTCTGTTCCAGAGCTCCAGACTAACTTTTCCAGTGATAGCGTGGTGCTACCAGCTTTCTTCATTGGTCGCACCAGCTAATGATCTGGTCACCCCACCCCCTTATACTGGTTCAGCACTGCCACAGATATTAAAGCAGCATGCAGCTGATGAATAGTTGTTTCTGCATAACTTAGTTATGTCGCAATGATTTTTAGTGATACAAGACTAGATATTTGTAAAACCTTTTAACCTGAAAATATATTTATTTTGTCACCAGTCCTCGTCTAATATCAGCCATTAACTGGACACAGGCTAAACAATTGTTGAAAATGCCCATGAGTAGATGATACATTTGACTGATGTTCCCTAAACGCCTCACATGCTGCTCCGGTAGATGCTACCAGGTGTCTGCAGTGCAGCTCCTCTGACAGGTGAGCGACCAAACATTTGTTGGAAAACAGTGGAAAGTGAGTTCTACACTAATTTGTCCAAGCTGAAAAGTTTTCTATTAACATGGTTTTTAGCAGGTTTTTTAATTTATTTATTTATTTATATTATTATTATTATTTATTTTTTTATGGACTGACTTTTCTACGAACGGAGCACATTTTAAATGCCCATACCACTGGCCATCATGTTTATAGAAAAACTGTGATCGCTGTTAAAATGTGATTTGGGGGGGGGAACGGGACCTGCATAGAGGATGGCTGTAATCCAGATTGTCCGGCAGGTCAGCATCATCTTTTTCATCACGTCTTTACTCGTCAATTGATAATGAACAGAGATTTCGTTACAATTTTGGTTGTCAATACTTCTTAAATTTACATTCTCGTCACATATTAGTCACGGAAAAATGTGTCGTCAACGAAAAGTTTTCATTTAGGTTTTCATTGACAAAATTAACACTGCCGGCATCGCACCACAACCCCCCAGGGGGGCGCGCCCCACTATTTGAGAAGCACTGCACTACAGTGTCAGTTTCTTACTTCTTTACAGCAGAACGTTGTCGTCTTTTAAAGGTAATCATGTCAACCTTTGATCCATCACTCCTCATAGACACACTGCTGGGTTCTGGTTCTGGCCCTGGTTCTGGATGTGGATGTTCTGGGTTCTGATAGATCCTGACAGACAGAGAGAAAAATCAGCAGCTCAGTAAGTGCAGCACAAACAAGCAGTTTCATTTTGTGTTCATGTTGTTTCTCTTTGTGTTCATGGTGTTTCTCTTTATTAGGGCCCAAGCACTGTCACATTGCGTAGGACCCTATTGGAATCCAATGAATTAATATTTTTACCTCAGAACAGTCACATTTTGTATCCTCAAAAACTCATGAAAATTTGCAGACACATCAGAACTGGCGATAAATTGATACTGTGATATTGTGAATGTGTGTCTCAAATTGCATAGGTTTGACAAGAGTCCATGTCTGAAGACTTTCACACTGTAAAACTGAGTAATAGTCATAGCGCCACCTATTTGTAACAGGCAGTTTGAGGCATTACATTTGCAGGCACCATTGTTACAAACTTTGTGATATCATCCTTGTAATTGTGCAGCGCTGTCTCCCCACCGTCACAATGCCACAGCGTGAAGCTTTTGCGTTTTCATGCAATGCCGTTGCCTTGGCAATGCATTTTCGCCATGACACGGGAAGGACTTTTTGAAAGCTTAGGAATGTTCAAAACCTCACCAAAATTGGCACACGCATCACTATCGGCTCAGCAACAAACATCTATGCCCGTCTGGCAAAATGGCTCTATAGCCCCGCCTACAACGATTTATCCATTAGCCCCCGCAGTACGTTTAACCTACAGTTATGAAATCTGGTAGGCATATGTAACATGTCGGGGCACATAAAAAAGCCTCTTGGACCCATAGCCTAAACCCAACAGGAAGTCCACCATTTTGAATTAAGTGTGCAATTTTTTGTGATTTTTGGTCATATTCAAAAGTGAACTCGCCCTACAGATTAACTCCTACAAGCCTCAAATTAGGCCAGCGCATACAACAGTTTAAAACTTATCAAAATGCTCTGAGGGTGTGGCAATGGCGGCCCTCTGAATTGTGATCATTCGCCATCAAAGAAGCATGTCTAACAACCCTGTACATGCTCCAATCAGACTCACAATTTACATACTTGATCACAGTCCTGCCCTGATGAAACCCATATGCCAATATCCACTCACAGTCACAGCATCACCTTCTGGCAATGGAAAAGGACACATTTTATACTTGCTATTATTAGCTGGTTGCCCATCCAGCCAT
>NW_007580340.1:30037-35030 GCF_000690725.1 Stegastes partitus | reverse complement strand
GCTCCTCTCATGAGCTCGATGGTCGTCCTTCTTCAGCGCCGCAGGAACCCAAACACCTCAAAGCACAAACCAGTCTGAACCTGCACAGCTCAAAGATCAGCTCTTTATCATTCTCATATCAGACACGGAAACAGCAGATTGATTGTCTCACTGAAACCTGGTTGCAGCCTTAAGAACATGTGACTAAATGAATCAAGCCTCCCAGTCATATAACTTTTATTTCCCTACAAATACAGTCAGACTCAATGATTAACCTGAAACCTGAACTTAGAACTAGTTTCAAAGCCTCATTTTTAGTGTCTGACACCCAACTGGAAAACACAAAACCAGTTGTGTTAGTTGTTGTATTCACCCACCTGGCCCTTATTGTGGAGGGGAGATTCTATAAACTTATTTCATTGTCTAATTTGTTATCACGAACACACTGGTAAAACTCGATGTGAGACTTCTTGTTGTTAGATTGTAATCCACAGTGATAAAGGTCGTTGAAGCAGATTTTTAAACTAGCAGAAAAATCTTACAATTAATATTTGGCAGAAGTCAGCAACTCTCCCTGCTGGCTACACAGAGAAGCATTATAAAACCTCAAAGAGCTGTCCAGTAGCAGCAGTGCTTTTTACAGCATCCTTTTATATACCAGGCATGTTTTCATCAATCTACGGTTTATAATCTGAAATGGTAGTAAATTCTATGGTGGCCGACGGGGGTGAAATGACGTGCAAACGAGCTGCATATACAGGAATGCATTGCATAAACAGAAACGTGCTGCAAAAAGAAAGTATTCATTTGAATAGAAAAGACCAGAAATATATCCAGGCAGAGAGAAGCTGTTCTGAGATCGCTCTGAAAGTGATCCAACCATATCGTTCATAGCTTTGTTTATTTGTGATAAAATAAAAGCGCTTTCACTGTGTGTGGGCTACATGCTCATCATTACTTTCATTTAAAGGAAAGGAATACAACTCTGAAAAGAAGGTCACATGCAGAAATCCTGTGACCGGAACAGGTACTGTGATCGCAGCGATAGATAATCTGACTGTTGTAGCTGAGAGGCCAGCAGTGGGGAATGTATCTGTAGCTTTGTGAAGCTATTAGCTAGCTTGTCGAGGCTGGCTACATTAGCTACTAGCCTAGCCTAGCTGCTGCTTCTTCTTCTATTGATTTGGCAGTTGGCATCCAACGTTCAGGTGCATTACTGCCACCTACTGTACACACAAAAACCTTACAGACCCTGCAGGACGGATCTCTTCTGGGTCTACAGCAAGGTGGCGCGCATACGCTAACAGGGTTGCCTTAGCTACGAGCACAAATTTCCCCCAAACACTGACGGTGTAATAAAAACACAAAATGGCACAATATCATATACTCTTTTACACTTTACACTTGCTGCAATCACAGTACATCTTCCGGTCGCCATTTTCCTGCATTTGTCCTTCTTTTCAGACGACACTAACGTTGGTCAGTGTGAACGCACACATCTGTATAGTGATCTCTGTAGTTATTAGTGTGGACGGGCCAGAACAGGAAAACTGGTTAATGCCTGACTGTCGGAAGAAAAGAACGACAAAAACATCACTGCATATGCCCTGTCTGATGGGGACAAATGTGGCCCAGACACGAAAGATAATTCCAACTGAAATGTATTGGTTTGAAATAGATTAAGTTTCCTGACTATTCCACGAATTGCCGTGAGACTGGGTTGGCTTTTCCCTCAACTAACGTTACTTGTCTCGCTCACCGTTGTCTGCCTCTCAGGTGAAAAGCTCACTACTGCCCCTCAAGGCCCGGGGCACTTCCGCTGTGTGAGTGGATATGCAGAGTTTTCTTTTTTCAGCGTGCTTCTATGTTTGCAGCGTTTTCTTTTTGCAGCACGCATCTGTTTATGCACCGCATTCATGCATATGCAGCATGTTTGTGTAGATGCACGTCATTTGCCTCTGTCGGCCACCGTAAAATTCCCCTACAAGTGTGGCCTGGGATTGATTTCCACTGAATATTTAAAGTGACTTATTTAACTGAGATATTGAATGTCATAGGGCCACTAAAAGTAACAAAATAAACCAAAAGTCATCCATGTTAGATGTCATATTACCCTTGAACTTACAAAGTCTGTTTTGTTGTTAATTTACCAGGTAAATCAGCTGAGGTTATAGCAGGAACAGGGACAGAAGGTACAGTGGGTGGAGGTGAGAGACAGATGCAAAACACAACAGCAACAAATGTTAGCCATATGAGACATTAAATATGAAAACTCTTACTCCAGTGTGTTTTTTCTTACAAATGTATTCACATGATACGCATTTATCTAAAAACAAGTCTCTTGTCATGTGACTATGTATCACAGTAAATCTTAATGACATCATTTGACAAGACATGACATGTATACAATGACAGTTTTTCCTCATGTGATGCTTGAGTCGCAGCTCAGTCTGAAGTGGACTTTCCTTCCTGTCACTGCCTCCAAAATACTTTTAACAGTGCTCCTGGTAAGGTTTCATACAAATTATGAGCAGATTAAAGGAGAAAGACTGTTCATTTTACCCACATAAAAGATTCTGCTCTGTAGCCAACAATTACTGTAAACAGCACATCTCAATCTATAACTTATACTCATAGGCCTACATTATGATGGTTCTTGCCAGCGTTATAACAGAGTAACGACCCGCTACGTTGCTGCCTGAAAAAAATTAGCTGCAAACTGGGCTGGTACGTTGTTTTCGAGGGTATGTAGCGGTCAAATTATAATTTCTCTACGTTGATTGTACCTGGCTAACTTACATGTACTCAGGCAAATATTCAACAACAAGCTCCGACGCAGTTTCTCCACCGTCGTCTTCGCTGCTAACAAATAGCAGCGTTAGCAGCTAAGACGCTAACGTCTTCGGGGTAGTGTCGCTAAGACCCCCCCTACGCTGTCAAAGGTTTCTGGTGAGAACCCTAATGTTTGCAAGTCGTTTTTGATGACAAAAACGTTTTGGAAAAAGTGACCCAGAGTATTGAGAATCACCTTAATCAAAGTTAAGGATCAGCATTACGCAAACACAAAACCTTAGCTTGAATGGTAAGCTAAACACTTGCACAGTTAAAGAGAAAAATCTATAGTTGTTAACTAGCCAGCGAGTTAGCTATTACAGGCTACACTCAACCAGTTGGAATGTCAGTGATATTCAGGGACTTTCTTAACTTGAGGAAAGTTACCTTTGTCTTGCTGTTGTTTCTCCTCTCCCTCCTTTTTCCTGCTCCCGAGGGATACGTCCTTTTTTGCTACATTTTGACCCTCAACCTAGAGGCACTCTTGGGATGAGCGCTGCTCTGCAGCAGCACTGAGCTCAGAGCGGAGGGAGCAGAATCACTACACCAGCAGAGCTCTGTTTACACAATACTTGTTTTTTTATGCAACGATATAACTTTGATAACGCATGGATCATCAATCAGACATGCAACAAATGTCATCTCATTTTAATAATAAAAGTGTATAAATATTTTTTAAAAAGTTAACTCCTCTGGGGGGCCCCCTACTGGTAACCGGGGCCTTGGGCCGGCTCTGCCGCTGAGGCCCTGCAAGAGCTGGAGCAGCACCATAGACTGTATAAAAGATGGACGTAGCTACCGTGACGTCACCCGTTGGTTTCTGCACTGAGAACATGAAGCCAGGGTTTTGCTCCTTCCTGGTTGACATCTTGGATTTTTGGAGCCAGTGACGCAAATATCGTCGGAGGGGGCGGAGCCATAGGAGCAGCGATTGGTCAGACGGATTGAGAGGCGGGCCCTCTCTGCTCGCTTCGTCTGTATGGTCGCTGCCGACTGTCAATCAAGCCAGCCACGCCCCTTGCCCCGTAACATGTTGACGATTTTTTTGAAAATTCAGTATTGATTTATTTTCAGATTGGCCACCTGATCTCTGGATTTGACCATGAAAACTAATAAGAAAAAAATCCTGAGCTGTAGGAATGCGGTATTTGGTGAACTGTAGTCATTTCTTTTCCAATTCCAGTCTATGGGAGCCAGGGCTTTGTGGAGCCAGCAGCTAGTGGACGTAGTGATACTGCAGGTTTTTGACACTTCCGGGTTGGCTTCATTTTTCGGGGCCGGTTGCTACGTCCATCTTTTATACAGTCTATGAGCAGCACTCTCAGGGCCGCAGCGTCTTCTATGGCAGGGCTATTCAATTTAAAATTCACTCTGGCCGGATTTTCAGACTAAGGACATGAGCAGGGCCGGACATTTTTAGCAGACAGTGAGCAAAGTTAACCATTTAAAATAAACACAAAAAGATAACAAACACACCGGAAGTTTATTACTGTATTGCCACATCCAAAGGTCATAAACACAGAAGAAGAGCAGTGCTTAAGCTAAACCTGTGCTGAAATACTGTTTCTTTAAATTTTACATTTCAAACACATAACTTAACAAATTTTGATAGGTAAATACAAGCACATGGATATGAACATAAAAACAAAGTGCAGATTAGAAACAGCATCTTTTGTTTTGGTCACATCTGAAAGTGCATAAAAAAGTAACTTGCTTAACAGCAGCTTTTCAGAACTTGAAGTATTTTTCTTTTTTTAAAATCAGAAAAAACAGACTTTCATATAGGCTGTCATATTTGGTCTCATCTGACACAGTCCCATCTTGAGTGCATATAATCAAAAAATAAACAGTGGGCACAGTGACACGGTTATTATCCCTTTGAAATGAAAT
The DNA here is from genome assembly GCF_000690725.1 of Stegastes partitus. Lineage (NCBI taxonomy): Eukaryota > Metazoa > Chordata > Actinopteri > Pomacentridae > Stegastes > Stegastes partitus. The sequence goes on along the minus strand of NW_007580340.1, from coordinate 30,329 downwards.
AAAGCTGACATCAAAGTGCATAATAAAGTGCAACGCAGTGAAATAACTGGGAAAACAAAATGTCTTTCTTAAATATTAAATGTATAACAAGTTAACAGAAAATAGTCACATAAACACATAAAACTACATTTAGTTCCTGCTGCAGCTGCTTTGTTGCACTGAACATTAGGCATTACATCTCAACTTATGTAGATGTGTGACTAACACTTCCCTTGTTGATTTTTCTAGTGAGAGAAATGAGACCTCTTGTTTTGAACAAGAGCACAGATGTTTGGCTCATAAGATGTCAATG
>NW_007580340.1:18579-23334 GCF_000690725.1 Stegastes partitus | reverse complement strand
TAAATTGTCCGTAGGTGTGAATGTGAGTGTGCTTGGTTGTCTGTCTCTAAGTGTAGCCCTGTGATAGACTGGCGAGCTGTCCAGGGTGTCCCCTGCCTTCGCCCAAAGTCAGCTCCATTCCCCCGCGACCCTTGTGAGGATTAAGCGGTGTATAGATAATGGATGGATGGATATTGACAATGATGCAGCAGTATTTCTGTTACATTTGTATGCATTGTACATTTAATTTGATTTACTGAGATGCGAACAGCTTTTTGGTTTCATACAATAAACAAATCTTTTGGATTAATTATGAGCAGGTTTATTTTTTGTTAAATTTTTCCGTTTAACTGAGAACCGAACCGTACCGAACTGTGACTTCCGTACCGAGGCATGTACCGAACCGTGATTTTTGTGTACCGTTACACCCCCAGTTTGAACACTAACAGAAACAGTTCATGTTGTGTGTCTCTGTGAGGATGCGCTACAGTGTCAGTATCTTACTTCTTTCCAACAGAACGTTGTCGTCTTTTAAACTCATTGACGTCAACATTTGATCGATCACTCCCCATAGACATACTGCTGGGTTCTGGTCTTGATCCTGGTCCTGGTCCTGGTACATGTACTTGTACTGGTACTGGTACTGGTTCTGGGTTCTGATGGATCCTGGTAGACAGAGAGGAAAANTGGACTCTGTGGATCAACATCAACAGTTAGATCTCAGTACATCTGAACTTATTCTAGCCACTGTGTGGTTTAAACTAGGGGTGTAATAATGCACCTTTCGGTTCGTTACAGACGTGTACTGCGGTACGAAAATTTTGAGACTATTAAGAATGAACAATGTACAGAATTGTTTCAATTGTGAAACTTTAAATCTCATGGTGCCCACAGTTGCGGTGGACCTTCTCCGGCTCACAGTTGCGCAGTATTGCAGAACTAAAAACTAGTAGGAGTTTCCAGTGGACCACAGGATGTGACCGTTCGTTCTCCCGTCGGAGCTTCCTGTATGGCTAGTGAATGGGATGGCTGGCTGATAGATAAGGTCATTGTCGTTGTGACATTAACAATGACTCAGCATGTCTCCTGTTTCACTTTAACTGTCTTTGGCATGAATCATGACGACTGACGCGTGCTTTGTTGCGTTGTTCATGCTTTTCATTTCCGTTGCTAAAGTTGTGCTAACCTAGCTTAAGCTACTCCTTGTCTGTTTATGTTAGCATTAGCATCGCTGTAGTTCTGCCAACCTAGCATAGCGTTAGCTAACAGCTTGAAGCCAGTAAGGAACTGCAGAAATAACGTAACTGTACAAAATATTTGTTCATCACTCCGTCAGCTTGTTATTGATGATATCAATGATAATTCAAATGCTATAGATACATTTTGATTCTCCATGAATCCAATAGTGTAGATCAAATGAATGCAGAACTTGCTGGAAATCCCAAAATGGTGGAAATGAGCTGCTTGGCGCAGGTCTGCACCCTCAGAGTGCTCTTCTAGTTAGCCATGTTTTAGCACACAAGCTCAGATTTGGCTGCATAATACTTCTTTCATGTATTTGAAAAATCTTTGTTTTTTATATCGCTGAACTTAGTTGGTGGCAGCATTGTCTTCCTGTTTTATATTGGAAAAGTAATTGAGTTATATTTACAGCTGGAATTGTTAATGCTGCACTTGTACTGTTATTTATTTTATTTTGTTTATTTGATATTGACAACGAGCTGCAAGGTGGCGCAGTTGGTTAGCAGTGTTGCCTCGCAGCTAGACAGTCGCCGGTTCACGTCCCAGTGAGGACACCNATTAACAACAAACTCCAAACTTCAGTGAAGGATTTGACTTGAATATGAAAAACCATCAACAGTCAGTGAACTGACCTGAGAGTCTCCAGTTTACAGTTTGGACTCTGCATTCCATCAGAAAGATGCTTCACTCCTGAATCCTGCAGGTCGTTGTAGCTCAGGTCCAGTAGTGTCAGATGGGAGGGGCTGGACTTCAGAGCTGAGGCCACGACTTCACAGTGACTCTCTGAGAGTCGACACTTAGAAAGTCTGTCATGACACATAAATGATAAAACATGATATTATGAAAAAGGACACTTTATGTTTCCTTCATGTATTTGATACCAGAACATTTGGACTCGTCCTGTTGGACATTTTCTTCTTCACATCAGTGGTTCAGCTGATCTTCTCTGACTGTGTTTGACATGAAACTGAACTCTCATCAGCCTCTCTCACACCTGCACACTTTGAATCTGTAATAATTCCATAAATATATGATCTTAATGTTGAATCTGCAGATGGAGGACAGAAGATGGAGTTACATTCAGGCTTCCAGACTGTCCACAGTCTGTCAGTGTGATCTGATCCCACGTCTGACTCCACAAAGTTATCAGGAGAACATCTGGATCAGAAGAACATGTTCTGACCACTGTTTTTACTGTGACTCAGGATATTGTGACTGAGTGGAGCTCTGAGGAGACAGCAGCTCAGCCTGACCCCCCTGCCCTCTGTTATCCTGGGCAACGTTCAGTCCCTGAGGAACAAGCTGGGAAATGTCAGGTTTCAGAAGGACTGCAGGGACTGCTGTGTGATGGCCTTTATTGAGACGTGGGTGATGGAGCAGGACCAGGACGCCGACCTATCAGTCAATGGACTTGGAGCTCCATTGCATTTGGACTGGGACACGGTGGTAACGGGGAAAACCCAAGGAGGAGGAGTATGTTTGTACGTGAATAAACGTTACTGTAGCACTGTGACTGTCAGAGAACGTATCTGCACGCCAGATGTCAAACTTTTATCCGTGTCACTGCACCCGTTTACTTCCCCCGCGTGTTTCCCCAACTTTTTATCACCACAGTCTATATTCACACGAGGGCTCACTCCGCCTCCGCCTGCAGCACCATCGCAGAGGCAGTGCAGAGGCTGCAGTCGCTCTCCCCCGACATCCCAAACTTTTTCATGGGTGATTTTAATCACGTCTCTCTTAAATCAACCCTGAAAAACTTTTACCAGTACGCATCCTGTTCTACCAGATGGGATAAAATATTGGACCTTAGTTATGGATCAGTGAAAAATGCTTACAATTCCCTCCCTCTTCCTCCTTTGGGATCTGCTGACCACAACCGCTTGCACCTCCTGCCCATCTATAGAACTGTTTTAAAATGAGAGAAGAAAAGGACCAACGACATTGAGATGTGGTCGGAAGAATCTGTGTTCTCCCTGTAGAAATTTTTTAACTGGACAGATTGGGAGGTCTTTATCCAGTCCTGTGGGGATGATCTTGACGCTCTGGTGGATGTCACCAGCACTTATTCTGTTTTCTGCAAGGATATGATTATACCCCGTACGCCTGTTAAAGTGTACCCCAACAACAAGCCATGGGTCACCAAAAGTGTGAAATCTTGTCTGAATAAAAATAACCTGGCTATCAAAGAAGGGGCTGTCTCTGAATTTCAGTCAGCCACCAAAGACCTAAAAAACTGAGATTCTGAAAACAAAACAAGAGCTACAAAACCCTTCTTGAGAGCAAAATGGCTGCAAACAATCTTGAATCTGCCTGGACATGTATAAAAACCATTGCAGGCCTTCAAAACCTCCAGAGCAGCAGCCACTTCATTTTAGATGGTTTTAATCCAGACAGAGATTTTGCAAATGCTTTCAATAGTTTTTATGCTCGTTTTAATTCTTCTCATTTTAGCATAGACATTACGGAACTGAAATAGGAACTGAAGGACACTCAGCACTTTAACATTGAACTCTGAAGCCAGGGTCCTGATAATATTAGTGGTCACCTTATCAAATCTTGTGCTAAAGAACTCAGTCCTGTATTTCAGGTTATTTTTTAACATGCCCTTGCAAACACAGCATGTGCCCTCTCTTTGGAAAGATGCTGTCTTGGTCCCTGTCCCTAAATCCAGGTTTCCAAAAGCTTTGAATGACTTCAGGCCTGTTGCTCTCACTTCAGTCATGATGAAAGTATTGAAAAACTGGCTAGGAAGGCGATCCTGAAGGAGACTGAACATGAGCTGGATCCAGTGTAGTTTGCATACAGGCCCACCAGAGGAGTGAAGGTTGCTGCACTGACTCTACTAAACATGATCTTGAAACATGTGGCGAAAAAAGGGAGACTTTCATTTATTGATTTCTCCTCTGCTTTTAACACAGTCCAGGCCCACATTTTAACCAAAAGACTTTTAGAACAGTTTGAAATCAGCAAAAATCTGGTGGGCTGGATTTTAGACTGTTTAACTGACAGGTCACAAAGAGTGAGAGTAAATGGGGTTCTGTCTGACCCAATGTTATCCTCCACAGGTTCTCCACAAGGGTGTGTGCTGTCACCTTGATTATTCATCCTCGATACAAACATGTGTCAGAACAGATATGAAAACAGGGCCATCATTAAGTGTGCAGATTGGATCCCTACTAGACTGAGCCCTAACATTATCAATCCTTAAGGACGGCTCCCATCCTCTACGAGCTGGATTCCAGCTTCTTGAGTTTCTGTCTGAGAGGAACTGAATATCAGGAAAGATGTAAAAACTGGACTCTGAAACACGACTTCCCTCTTTAAAATCAACAGCTGAGTTCAGAACCAACAAAATGCTCCATGACTCAGTTCAACACTTTGCAGCGTCAGTCTTTGTCTGATCAGTAGTTTACGGAGCCTCATGTCCACGTTAACAAGCTTTAGATAGAAACTGTTGGACAGAGACTGAATCACTTCACTGATGTCAGGATGATTCTCTACCTGTGAAACCAAATCACTGTTACAGCATCA
>NW_007580340.1:7478-16678 GCF_000690725.1 Stegastes partitus | reverse complement strand
GTAGGCAGTGCAAAACATCAGGGGTATTTACACGACCAAAGGGATGAAGATTAGAAAAAAATAGAATATAGAATATGAATATAAAATAAAAAATACAAAAACAAGTGAGGACCTACAAGTACCTGGGTGTTCACCTAAATAACAAACTGGACTGGACAGATAACACTGACTCTCTGTACAAGAAGGGTCAGTGCTGTTTATACCTGCTGAGGAGGCTTGCATCATTTGGTGTGTGCAGGCCACTGCTGAGGATGTTCTGCGACACTGTGGTGGCATCAGTGGTCGCTTATGCAGTAGTGTGCTGGGGAGGGGGGTGCTCTGAGCGTGATAAGAGCAGACTCAACAGACTGATAAAAAGAGCCAGCTCAGTCTGTGGCTGCCCCCTGGACTCCATTGAGGTGGTGGGAGAGAGGAGGGCACTGGCTAAACTGTCTGCCATCATAGGAAACACCTCCCACCCTCTGCATCAGACTGTGAACTCCTTACGCAGTGCATTCAGCGACAGACTGTTAGACCCAAAGTGTAAGAAGGAACGTTTCCGCAGGTCCTTCACCCCAACATCAGTCAGACTTTACAACGCTGCACTATAGACTCCACTGGTACCTCTGGTACTGCTGCACTTTTTTCCACCAACAAACACATTCCACTATGTGCAATAACCACTACTACCTCATCTTTGTGTATATAGTCTTCTTAAAAAAATAAAATAAAATAAACTTCTGTGTATAATGTTTTTTTTTACCTCTTGCAATTTTTTTGCACTGTGTGTTTCTGTTTCTTTTCCTACAATTTGCACTGGGTGTTCCTAAAGTATTCTTGCACTGACTGTACTCTTTTTTTTTTTTTTTGGAGCTGTTGTAACAGTGAACATTCCCCACTGTGGGATCCATAAAGTTTATCTTTATCTTATCTTTACAACCAGCATATTGTGTTCAAGAAGTTATTGCATTAGGAGTATTGCACTTGGTGCATGAACAGAGATTTTTCTATTTTTACACTGAAGAATGATAAATGGGAATTTGTGGCATATTGTGTCTTTTGTGTTCATGTTGTGTGTCTCTGTGAGGATGCACTACAGTGTCAGTGTCTTACTTCTTTCCAGCAGAACGTTGTCGTCTTTTAAACTCAATCATGTCGTCCTTTGATTCATCACTCCTCATAGACACACTGCTGGGTTCTGGTCCTGGTCCCGGCCCCGGTTCTGGGTTCCGATGGATCCTGGTAGACAGAGAGGAAAACCAACAGGGAGAGAAATTCACTGTTTGTCACCCATCAACCAATTCAATTCAATTCAATTTCAATTCAATTTTATTTGTATAGCGCATATTTACAACAAGTCATCTCATAGCACTTCACAAAGGCAGAGACAGAAACACCCAACAATCCAAAACATTTGGATTCCCTATAAGCTTCAGCAGTCCGCAAGAACCAGAAGAATGAAGCTGGAAAACTTTAAACTCTTCACAGTGAACATGAATCACATCAACACTGATCNCAACCAGCAGAGTCACTTTGTCCTTCTGTTATTGTGTTAACCTTCTTGCTGCGAGGCAACAGTGCTACCAACTGCGCCACCCTGCAGCCCTTCTATTTGACATACTTAAGCTTAAATGTATATAAGAGGCCATTTCATGTCAAAAGCAGCACTGCACATGCAAAGGCCTACAGTGGTTTCCTGCTTACATTCAAGCTGTAGCAAAACTCAGAAGTTGTCAGCTCTCACATAACGCCTAAAATAAAAGAATTATGTGAAGCCACAAAGGCAGCCATCTTGGCACTGCTGGAAATTGGCATGAGTGAGAGACAGGTTGCGAAAAAACTAAACATCTCCAAGACAGCCGTTCATTACATCAAGAAAAAACAAGCCCAACATGGTGCTACCATATTGCTAGCTGGTCGCAGCAGGAAACGTCTTTCTACCCCACAAGATGACCGTACACTCATCTGTTCCTGTGTCAGGAATCATCGTCAGACCTCCAGGGACCTTAAACATGAGTGGGCACTGTGGAGAAATGTGACTGGTTCGGCAAGCACAGTTTGAAACCGACGTCTTGAAGCTGGTCTGAAGTCACACAGGGCACAGAAGAAGCCCTTCATCAACCAAAGGCAGAGGAAAGCCCGGTTACTCTTTGTTGGGGATCAAAAGGACTGGACTGTTGATGGTTGGGCTGAGGTTCTCTTCAGTGAACCAGGTCATGTACAAGGCTACTCTTTAAAACAGTCTTCTTCCATCAGCTGGAAAACTCTTTCCTGCCTCAAGTGACTGGATTTTCCAACAAGACACACGGCGAGGTCAGCTAAAGCCTCGATGGAGAACCAGAACACTGGAACCATGCCTTGGCCTGCTCAATCACCAGATCTAAATCCAACTGAAAACCTGTGGAACATCATCAAACGCAAAACGGAGAACCACAAGCCCAAAGCAAATTTGTTGAATTTGTACAACAGGAGTGGGCTGCTGTGACAGCAGAACAATGTCAGAAGCTGGTGGAAAGCAGCCAAGACACATGGCTGCAGTCATCAAAAACAATGGTTATGCAATCAAGTACTAACTCCTGTGTGTATCATGTGACTAAAACAGACAGAAAAGAAAACATGGAATGCCTAAAAGCATTGTTTTTGGCAGCACAGTGCCATAGCTACTGATGGAAGAACTTAAGTGATTTTGGTTATTGTCAAGAAAACCATGGAAAATGGCTAGATACCAGCACTGAAATTTAACTCTTATGAGCTATTTTTGTTGTTATCATGATATTGGTCCAACATTTACCTTTAGTTGTACCAGGCATTAAAATGAACAAGAAATTCTAGAAAATAAGGGTGGTCTAATATTTTTTTTTTCCATGACTGTATAATATTACAGAGCGCAATAGCATGCTCCATATCGATGTCAATTACCGCCAGGGGCAGTGCGACTGATTCGTGCAGATGGGTCACAAATAAGCTTTAGTTGTCATTAAACACATCAGATCTCCAACAGTAACAGACAGTCAGTGAACTTACTTCAGAGTCTGCAGGCTGCAGTCTGGACTCTCCAGGAAACCACACAGATGCTTCACTCCTGAATCCTGCAGGTTGTTGATGCTCAGGTCCAGATGTTCCAGATGGGAGGGGTTGGACTTCAGAGCTGAGACCAGAGAATCACAACTGATCTCTGACAAACTGCAGGTCATCAATCTGAATAAAGAATAAAAGATGTAGATAAAATCAGTGATGATGCATCAGATGTGTTCAGGTTCTGAATGTGCAGCTCAACATGACTTTGTCCTCATCAATGAGCTTTTCTCTCCAATCAGCAGAGTGACTTTGTCCTTCTGTTATTGTGGATCATCATCATGTCAGCTTCTACACACATCATCCAGATGTCAGCACAACATCCATCCAGCTGTTCATGTCCACACACATCAACAACATGCTGCTGACCTCAGTCCACTCTCTCATCACAGGATCAACATCACATCTCACATGTTGGACTACAAACTCTTCATTCTTTCATTTATTCCATCACCTTCTTCTTCTGTCTTTATCAGCTTCGTAACTTTGTCTCATTAAAAATCTTCAAGTGCGTCTTCAAACAGCAGCCACATGTCGTCTGTACATTGCAGAGGGATTCTGCTTCCTGCTGTCCACACTGACTGTCTCGTGCTCTCTTACTAACACAACTCCACTGGAAGGAATCACCTCATGAGCTCAGCTCACACTAACATCCAGCTTCAGCTTCTGACACTAATCAAGTGAGCGTCCACCAAAGTTACACATTACTGACAACTAAAGTCCCTCTTTGACTTCCTGAGGCTCCACTGCAGCTCAGAACAAACACTGTGGAAACACCAACATCCTGACTGGATGTGTGGAAGTCAGACTGCTGAAGCCTCACATCACTTTACATCAGCTTCACATTCACACACACAGCAGGACTGTGGCTTCTGTCCTCCATCTGGGAACACTGCAGTCAGCTGATCAGGGCGTTTATTCACAGTCAACAATCTGAAACATCTTCAGACTGTTTTCAGGAACATCCTCAACATTTATTAACAACAAACTCCAAACTTCAGTGAAGGATTTGACTTGAATATGAAAAACCATCAACAGTCAGTGAACTGACCTGAGAGTCTCCAGTTTACANTTAGAAAAAAATAGAATATAGAATATGAATATAAAATAAAAAATATAAAAACAATCGGGGCATGAACAGAGATTTTTCTATTTTACATTGAAGAATGATAAGTGGGAATTTGTGGCGTTCAGGGAAACGACAGCTCTTGGGTAGAAACTGTTCTTTACTCTGTCTGTCCTTGTCTTTATTGCCCTGAAACACTTCCCTGAGGGTAGAAGTTTGAAGAGATGGTGTGAGGGGTGTGAGGGGATCCCTGATGATGCTGTGGGCTCTCCTGAGACAGCAGGTGCTGTGAATCTCCTCCAAAGACGGAAGAGGACAGCCAGTCAGTCTCTGGGCAGTGTTAATGACCTTCTGGAGCTGCTTCCTCTCCGCCGCAGTGCAGCTGGAGAACCACAGCGAGATGCCGTGGCTCAGCACCAACTCCACCAAGCAGCTGTAGAAGGACACCAAGAGCTCAATTCTTAGGTTATTCTTCCTGAGAATCCTCAGGAAGCAGAGTCTCTGCTGTGCCTTCTTCAGGATTGAAGTGGAGTTTGATGTAGGTGCCCAGGAACCTGAAGTCTGGCACCATCTCCACCCTGTCCCCATCGATTATGATGGGCTGAATGTCCGGTTTACACCTCCTGAAGTTGAGTTCATATTGTCTTTTTGTGTTGATATTGTTTTTTTTGTGTTCATGTTGTGTCTCATTGTGTTCATGTTGTGTCTCATTGTGTTCATGTTGTATCGCTCTGTGAGGATGCACTACAGTGTCAGTATCTTACTTCTTTTCAGCAGAATGTTGTCGTCTTTTAAACTCAATGATGTCAGCCTTTGATCCATCACTCCTCAGAGACACACTGCTGGGTCCTGGTCCTGGTTTTGGTTCTGGGTTCTGATGGGTCCTGTTCGACAGAGAGGAAAACCAGCAGGGAGACAAATTCACTGTTTATCAGCCATCAACCAGAAGAATGAAGCTGGAAAACTTTAAACTTTTTAAACCACTCTGTGTTCATGTTTCTCCTTGTGTTCACTTTGTGTGTCTGTGTATTCATGTTGTGTGTCTTTGTGAGGATGCACTACAGCAGCCACATTCATCTTACGGCCCGAGGGCCAAATCCCACCCGTTACTGACTGCTGACAGGCCCGCAATCATTGCTATATTGGTTCCAAATTAAATAAAATATTTGTAACTCATGTTTTTCAAGAAAGTTTTTCCTTTGATCATGGTGTGAATGTTGAATATTTTCTAGCTTTCACATGAGGAACTGGGTGTAAAAGGAGTCCTCCTCATCATTAGTTTTCACACAGCCCTATATATTTGGGGCCGTGAAGGTGGTGAATAGTTTGCGCCGTTCAAAAATCTCTACTGGCCTCCACAGCAAACGACGTGTCTGCCTGCTCTTGGATTTGGCAAAACAATGAGTGAGGTTTGTAAGTGAAGAAAAGCTGACGATGACAACAGACAGTTTAATAACAAATGGACAGATGAGTTTGCCTTCTTATTGCCATCGCATGCCAACGCCAAACTGTTGTGTCTAATTTTTCAAATGACAGCACTGCATGGAAAGACGATATTGCCACTTTAAAGTCGTCTTATTCAACCACATCAACAGTCTTGACGACTACAACCACTGACTACAACCAAACAGCCACTGCTGCCTCGCTTCATGTAAGCTGGGAACTGGCAAAAAAGGCAAGCCATCTGTGGACGCTGAGCTTGTGAAAGTGTGCACTTTGGGAATCGTGGAGGAGTTGTTTGCCGGTGACAGACACAAAGATGAAATCATTTACCGTGTGAAGCGGGTTCAGCTTTCAGATTCAATTACGAACTGAAGTGTGTGGACTACATGTCAGTAGCTGTGGACGAGTCTACAGATGCAACAGATACTGCGCAGCTGACTGTTTCTGTTAAGATATTTTAATGGGGAGCATTTCAAAAAGGAGCTGCTTTGCCTTTTGCACCTCAAGACCAACACGACAGCTGAGGCTATCTACACTTCAATAAAAATGTTTTTTTGAGAAACATTCTCTAGAACTGAATAAAATCAACCTCCTTGTGACTGCTGGCAGGCCATCTATAATCGGGCGAGAGAGGGGCTAAGCGTCACGTCTCAAATCAGACCACCCCACAGTCAACTCACTACACTGCATCATTCACCAGACAGTTTTATGCACCAAACTGTCTGGTGAAATGAAAGGAGCGATGGACACCATGAACAAAATTGTAAATCACATTCGCTCCACTTCAAGCTTGCAGCACCTGCTTTTCAAATTACTGCTACAGGAGCAAGACGCACAATATTCAGACCTACTGCAGCACAATGATGTCAGATGGCTGAGCAGGGGGCGAGTCCTGCAGCGCTTCTTTGCACTGCGCAAAGAAATTGCTGAGTTTCTTTCCAGTCAAAAAACAAAGAAAGCAGAGGAGTTGTCTCAGTTTATGCAAGACCAGGAATCTGTGGCTCTGGTTGCATTTCTGTGTGACATCACTAGCCACTTGAACCAACTAAACCTGCAGCTCCAAGGTGAGGATGCAAATGTGGGAGAGCTCTTCGAAAAAGCGAGCGCTTTTCAGACAACCTTGGGCGTTTTCATGGCGGACATAGAGGGAAAACAACTCCACTTTTCTACCCTGCACAGTGTTTCTACAAATGGGACTGTACTGTCACACATGGTAGCATTGCTGAAAAATCTGTCATAGAACTTCAGATCGCGGTTTCACAACTTCAAATTGCTGCTGTTTGTGCGCAACCCGTTTGCCGTCACTGTCACCGGGAGCTGTCCAGCAGACGCAAAAAACGCTGTGCCCGAAATCAATGAGGGCACTTTTCCGCTGGAACTGGTTCAGATGCAGGCCAACGATGTCCTGAGGGCCAAGTTCAGAGAGGAGAGACTGTGTGAGTTTTAGAAACACTCAGTTCATCAGTATTCAAACTTAAAACGACTCGCTATATACATGTTGACAATGTTCGGATCCACCTACATATGCAGGTCGGGGTTTTCAGTGATGAATCTAATTAAAGACAAAAAGCACAACAGACTCACCGACTCACATCTCAACCAGTGCTTGCATATTGCATTGACATCTCACAAATCATCCTTCAGTAAGTTCTCCAAGGATATGAGATGCAATACCCCCCACTAAAAGCGAACTCAACAACTGACTGTGTGATGCATGAAGTTTGAGCATCTGATCCCATATCTGTGTTTCCTGGTTCAGATGGTTATAGACAAAGCTGGTTGTTTTTTTTTGTTTGCATGCTTTTGTTTTAATGAACAAAAAACATTTCTGAAGTATTCTAATATTTGCTGGTTTGCACTGTGCAGGTACGTGTTTATGTTATTTTAATAATTACATTTTATATATCTTTCACGCTAAAAGAGCTGAAATGTGTTCACTTTATTTCTTAAAACCTGTTTATGAATTTATTCAATGTTTATCTGCATGATAAAAAAAAAGGTTCCAGCTATTTTTTTGAAAGTTTGCTGATGTTGTATGATGAATGTAGTTTATTAAACTGGCCCCCGACCTCCTTTCATTTTCCAAATCTGGCCCTCAGCCACGTTAAGTTGAGTATCCCAGGGGTCTGTTTCACAAAGCAGGTTCAACAAACTCTGAATCTAATGATCTACTCTGAGATTGGAAACTCTTGAGTTTCCGGTTCCAGAACAGCGGATTTGAGTAAATTTAATCAACTAGGAGTAGTTTCACCTGGAGGTAAGCATGTGCATCACAGCTATAAAAAGTCAGCATCAATGCAGCCCCGATTCGACCAGTCACCATGGCAACAGGGAAGCGGAGGGCTGCGTCTTTCACCTACTAGAACTGGAAATCTTAATGCGCTCATACAGCGAGTTTGAACACATTTTTAAAAAGAAGCGCATCACCGCTGCAGCTGCAAAACAGAGGGAGGCAGCGTGGAGAACATTGCTGCTCGGGTCAATGCGGAAGTTTAAATGTCGTCCTTTGTGATCACAATAACACTACAGGAAAACTGCTTGAATGGTAGCCTATTACTTCATTTCATTTAGGTGCAATCCAAGCGCACTTGGCAGCAGCTTCAGATGAAATATAAAAACATTGTTCAAGTCTGAGGTTGCAGCACAATGTCATGAACAGAATATAATTTAAAACAAATTTAACAGATCTCTACATCATTCACCTGCAGGCCTGGGGAACTCCTCCTTGATGGCTCTGACAGGTTTATGTCCAGGGAAAACGACAAAGATGGTAAAAGCCGTTTCAGGGGAGGCTCACTTCTCTGACTGTCCTGCATACAGGCGCCTTACTCGCATGCTCTGCATCTCCGACACTGTACAAAAAACTTTCATTTGCAAAGAAACACAGTGCAACACACAATATCTGCTGGGATGTGAGAGCATGACTACGGTTGGTAATGCTGCACATGTAAGGTGAAACGGTACCACTCAAAAAGAGAACTGTCTGGAAATGCTAGAACATCTATGGGCAGTCTGATAACCATCCCCCGACAAATATTTAATTCTCTTTGCAGTAATGCTCCACCTTCATCCACAGGATTGTTGTCAAAAGGACATGCCATGCTAGTGGAAAAAGTGGCCACCGACTGTGTCTAATGGACTTCTAATACAGCCGACTGACTCTGATTTTTTAAAATGATTTTTAACAGACAGCCGAACGAGGCTACGCCAAAACTTGCCTGCTGATTGAATGAATGAAGGAATGAGGAAATCAAATAGAGTGTGTGGCTGAAAGAGGGCGGAGACAGAGAGAAACTCGAGGTTCATCGAGAAAAACCTGGTTCTGACCAGGCTAGGTTCATAGAGTCTGATACTACGGTAACTGACTGAGGTCTGAAGTTAGCTCTCTCTGTGAAACAGGCTAGAGTTAGGCCTCTTCTTCTGGTTTGAGTTACCTCCCTTTGTGAAACAGAAAACTCAAGAGTTTCCCTCATTTCAGGGTTAACAGACTCAAGAGTTTTCACTAAACCTGCTTTGTTAAACGAACCCCTGCACTACAGTGTCAGTTTCTTACGTCTTTCCAGCAGAACGTTGTCGTTTTTTCAACTCAATGACACCATCCTTTGATCGATCACTCCTCATAGACACACTGCTGGGT
>NW_007580340.1:0-7250 GCF_000690725.1 Stegastes partitus | reverse complement strand
GCCACAACATTAAAACCACCACAAAGACACACAACGGCTACAAACTACACAAAACTTCTGGAAAGACACAATAAACAAGGCGACGTGTCTCTGTGTTTTCATGTTGTGTCTCTTAGTATTCATGTTGTGGTTTTTTTTCATGCTTATGTTGCATCTCCAGAGGGCTGTACTACAAAGCGAGATTATTGGGTTATTGAGGGATGTAAAGTTTAAAATCAGAGTTTTCAGTGTCTCTCTTTGTGGCTCTCTTTTTACCTGCTAGATCTCCATGGTAACTGATGCTGTGGAGCTAGATCTCCATGGTAACTGATGCTGTGCAGCTTGATCTCCATGGTGACTGATGCTGTGCAGCTTGATCTCCATGGTAACTGATGCTGTGGAGCTAACCTGGTCGGGAGCAGATTATGTTCAGAGTTTCAGATTTTAATCAGCTGGAATGAGCGTCTCCCTTTAATCAGATGGTTTACTGACTGTTATTTATGAGCGATCCAGATTCTCAGCTGAGGGAATGTGTTTTATCTGCTCCCATGCTGAGTTGTGTGTTACTAGTATCACTGAATGAAGCCGTGTAGTTACAGGATCGCATGCTGTATGTATTGCGTTGCTATGGGAACCAGACGTGTATTTCGTTGGTGAAGCAGAAATCACATAAATATGTTTTTATGTTTGGCTCTGATCTTCTTTCAGGTCCGTTTACTTTGCTGGTACTGCTGCTGATAGAACAGATTAGAAAATGGATTATTCTGCTGGTATTTATTACAGAGAATATTCAATCAATAATATTGATTTTGCTTTGATTTGACAAAAAACTAAAGTGACTTCCTGCATTATGGGACAGTGTCAGACCTAAATGCACTTCAAAACAATATCAGGTTTAAATATATTGAGTTTAAAGTTTAACTTTAACGTGCAGCTGTCAGTTGGAAATCAGCGGCTGCATCAGTAAAATATTCTATATTAACACGTTCAACAGCTTTCTACCAGTGTTTGTGTCTTGCACCATTTGCAGTCGCAGTGCTTTTTACCATCATCATTTTTTAAAATTCCTCATTGTTCTCCATTAAAACAACCTGTTGACTGAAGCAGCTGCACATCGTTTCATTTTATGCAGAAGAAGAGTCACGTGACGCGTTAAACGCTCCTTTTTATGTGAACAGAGTCTGAAGCAGAAAGTCTGAGTTGACAGAGAAAGTTGAACCACCTTTGTGATACTCATTATCCCTGATTGCGGCTTTTGTCGAGCCGACTTACACAGAGAAAGCCCGGCTTTGTGAAACTTGCTTCATAGTACAACCCTCTGGTGTTCATGTTGTGTGTCTCTGTGATGATGCACTACAGTGTCAGTATCTTACTCCTCCACAGCAGAACGTTGTTGTCTTTCAAAGAACATGGCGGCGCCCTTTGAACGAGCATTTTTCATGGAGTCAAAGCTAAGTTCTGGTTCTGGTCCTGGGTTCTGATGGATCCTGGTAGACAGAGAGGAAAACCAGCAGCTCAGTAAGTGCAGCACAAACAAGCAGCTTCACAACAATCAACACAGCTGGAAGTCCAACCAGCACCAACACCAGCTCATAAATCAGAGTCCAAAGCAGCAGCTGAATCATTAAATCTCTTTATTGTGACTCCGTCCAGAGTTCACACACAACTGTGAGGCTCAGCTGACTGTGATACCTTTCCATGGTGGTGAAAACCTGCAGCCACCTGAGGACACAAACACACAAAGTTCAGCCGTCAGTCTTCAGTCTCAGTCAAACACACAGCTGACTTTATCTGCACATTTCATGCCGTTTCTCAACAAACTGATGAAAGACAAGCGACCCACGAGGTGATGGTGGACGTCGACAGCAGCAGACAAACGGCAGCTTGTTGGTCACAAACACAAATCAAAGGTCCACTTACTGAACTTGTTGCAGTCAAACAGCTTTCTGCTCCTCTCATGAGCTCGATGGTCGTCCTTCTTCAGCGCCGCAGGAACCCAAACACCTCAAAGCACAAACCAGTCTGAACCTGCACAGCTCAAAGATCAGCTCTTTATCATTCTCATATCAGACACGGAAACAGCAGATTGACTGTCTCACTGAAACCTGGTTGCAGCCTGAAGAATATGTCGGTCTAAATGAATCAAGCCTCCCAGTCATATAACTTTTATTTCCCTACAAATACAGTCAGACTCAATAATCAGCTCAATAATTAATCTGAAACCTGAACTTGAACTCGTTTCAAAGCCTCATTTTTAGTGTCTGACACCCAACTGGAAAACACAAAACTAGTTGTGTTAGTTGTTGTATTCACCCACCTGGCCCTTATTGTGGAGGGGAGAATATCCACTCTGTATCACAGCCCTGATGAAGAACAGATCCTCGACTCTCTGGTCACTGTGGGGGCAGCTGTCGCCACCTCACCTGCCAGAGAACTGGACTCGACTGTCCCATACCTGGACACCGCCGACACCCCGGCTGCTGACCACTGGCGCCGACGTTCTGCCAAAAACTGACTGTCCTCTGTGGGAGCGATTCTTCTGATGTCTCTACATGATCTTCTCTGCTCTGTGCCCTCAGTTAAAACCAGTCCAATTCTTCTGAGCAGCTGAAAAAGCTTTAAAGCACCACTTCCTGAAGTGTCATGTTATCCTCTTGACAAAAAGTGACTGCTGCCTCTACGCTGTGACTCAGATGTTATAAATGCACCAAAAGGACTTGATTCTTTCATGAGGGTTATATTTAAAAGACTATAGCCGACAGGAAAACAGATGAATCCTCAATTCTAGACGTAAACCCATGTTAATAATAGTCTGAACAAGGATCTCAGAAACACCAAACACGTAGAGCAGAACACAGTACTGCCTATAACCCTCCTCATGTAATGCCTGATTAGACTATAAACTACACGTTTTCTGGTCAGTCGTTGTGTTGGAAGACTCGTTAAAGTTTCTCAGAGAAACGCTTCTGCTGTTACCACAGACATGAAGTTACAAAGCTGTGAGTATTTGATGTTCTGACTGTTCAACCCAGACAACAGTAGATGTGTTTAAACTGGGCGATGGCTTCAACAGGAAGTGCAGAATCAGTTTTTGGCATCACGAAGTCCACGGTCCCGGTTATCTCCACTCTGAGCCAGAAGGAGTCATGGACTGCTCCCGGTAAGGGCAACCATGGTGGGAAGCTCCTCGGAGCCTGCAGCTGACCAACAAGTACTCCATCCTGGACCAGCAGAACTTCCCCCCACTTGCCGGTCACTGCACCCCTCCATCGACCCAGGAGCCTGACGGTCCTCGACCTCCCCCTCTCTCCACGCCGGTGTCCAGGACCTCCATCTTTCTGGTTGATCCTCTCTCCAACCTGACAGCTACAGTTCACCCCTCGACCTGCATCCGACCATCCTCCTCAGACCTCCAACCATCCTCCTCCAACCTCCTACCATCCTCCTTTAACCTCCGACCATCCTCCTCGGACCTCCAACCATCCTCCTCCGGCTTCACTAATCATCAATGACTCCACAGGAAGACTCATTAAATCACCAACAGCAGCATCGTATAGTTCTCCTGGTGCCAAAGTTCTGGACCTGCTCCAACAGATCCCATCCCTTCTCAGCAGGCCACTAAATGTTATTCACCAGCGACTCCGCTCATCAACAGTCCGAGGTTCTAAAGCCTGATTTAACAGTCTTTTTAAGCTACTCGAGGACTGTAATAACTCTGCTCTCATCTCTGGGCTCATCCTTCCTTCTGTCGTGGCGTCGGACGTTTGAGCAGCTGCTCAGCCTCCACTCCTGCTGCAGTCAGTGTGACCTCTGAGGTGTCTTCTGCTATAAAATGAGCCAGTCAGGGGCAGCAGATCATTTATTCCACACTCTGCATCTGCATTTAGAAGTGAAAAAGGAAAAACCGACTATCAGGAATCAAAGAATCTGCTGTGATCCGTGGACCAACGGCTCATATCTGGACAGACAGCAGCGTCGTCATTTAAGCTAGCTGTGTAATTAACTGTCTAAAAAACTAAACACAACGACTAGTTAGCTGAACACAAACATGGACAAACTGCTCTGAAACAACTAATAACTACAATATCAGACTTTCTGAACTGTTAGAATCGCTGAATGTTGATGTTTCTCCATTTAAAGCTACATTACTTTGAGCTAATCCTCCGTAACGGTGAGGATTACCCACAATCCTTTGCTGTACGCACTAAACGCAGGGACCCACAACAGACAGCAGGTGGCAGAGTTCAGCCGTTTCAGCGGGATTTAAGGTGAACGCGTTGACTCTGTTCCGTCAGCATCCTCCTCACACAGCTTCACTTCTATTCATCGTTTTAATGTGTTCGCTCTTGAACAGAGATGGTTTTCAGCCCACAGGGTTCCTGAGCCTTCACTGCCAACATCCTTCATGACCTGCGCCAAGCAGCTCATTTCCACCATTTTGGGATTTCCAGCAAGTTCTGCATTCACTTGATCTACACTATTGGATTCATGGAGAATCAAAATATATCTCTAGCATTTGAGATAGCATTGATATCATTAATAACAAGCTGACGGAGTGATGAACGGTCTCACATATTTTCTACACTTACGTTATGTCTGCAGTTCCTTACTGGCTTTAAGCTGTTAGCTAACGCTACGCTAGGTTGGCAGAACTACAGCGATGCTATTGCTAACATAAACAGACAGGGAGTAGCTTAAGCTAGGTTAGCACAACTTTAGCAACGGAAATGAAAAGCATGAACGACGCAACGAAGCGCGCGTCAGTCGTCCTGACACATGGCAAAGAGAGTTAAAGTGAACCAGGACACATGTAGAGTCATTGTTAATGTCACAACGTGGTTCTGAACTTATCTGTCAGTGGCTCGGCTCAGCCCACTGCTGTGGTGCTGCCTGGCTGAAGCTTCCTGCTGCACGACTGAGAAGACAGCGGTGAGGACTGAATGGAGTCAGAGCTCCATCTAGCGGACAAACGGCGCAACGGCAGCAGAAGAATTTCACCCTTTTGGGGAAATGTAATGAATAAATGTTCCCACATATTTTATTTTAATATGCAGCAGAGAAGCAAAAGAAAACGGACTCAGTCAGAAAGAGTCATTTAATAAGAATCCATAATTATATAAACTATAACTGACTAGTGGAAACAGTTCACAGCAGTACTAATTAAATCCATATTCATACATGAAACATACATTAAATTAGCTTTTAATTAAATAAAATGTAGTTTTACTCAATAGTTTATTTAATAAGAAACCCATCTGTTACGGCCCAAAGAAGGCACCAACATATTAAACAGGTGACACAGGGAACCTGGGTATTTTAACTTTCATTTGTTTTATTTTTAAAACAAATTTGAACAAAAAATGAATAAACGCCCAATCACCCCGTGCCCCCAAAAAACAACCAAAGTCACAAATTAAAGGTGGACCCGGCAGGTCGGCCAAACAAAACAAAAAGATGTGGCACCGGGCCAACCCTATACAGGGCCGGCGAAGCCGGTGCCAACACCGAACTAAAAGAAATCCCACCCACCAAAGTCCAAGTAACGAAAACTGGCCGGCCGATCCCGCCGGGTCAAACAATCTAAAAGTCAAAAGGAAAAGATGCCAGGCCGGCATCAGGCTGCCAACGTGGCAGTTGGGCTGCGAGGGCGCGCACGGGTCCGAGGCGCGCTGCAGCCAGGAGGAGCCTGTAGGGAAACTGGTTAGGAGGGAAGAGCAAGAGAAAGCAGAACACAACGCCAGCCTATTTATAGGCGGAGCAGTGGCTCTATCAATCACCGTAAAAAATACAAAAATGAACTAAACATGCTCCCCTGAAAAAATACTAAAATGTACGAAAAACGAGCTCCAATAAACATAAAACGAGGGGAAAATATGCAAAACTAAAGAAAGGGTAAAAAAAAAAAAAAAAAGTGCCCCCAGCACATAACACCATCCCTTAACATGTTCCCTTAAAATGACCATAACTTTTTAAATCCAGGTACAAAGTCAGAGATTTACACTGAACATGAGGATCATTAATTAACATTTAACAGGTGAAGATGAATTAATGAACTTTTAATGAGTAATATATGGATTTAAATATATTAATGAACATTCATGGTCATTTTAGTTTGATTAAAGATGGAATAAATCTCCTGAAATTGTCCTAAAAACCTTGAATACATCCTTGATTTATTTACTTTAATTAGAAAGTTAAGGATATTTAAAATAAATTAGAGGATAATTTTCATGTTTCTTGATTTATTTAAATTCATTCACTCTTAGAAAAATCAATGCACAAGACATTAATTTATTTAATGTAACAAAGATCATCTTAGAATGTCATTAAAAGTAGCCTCGTTTAATCATTTTAATATTTAAATTAATACATTTTAAATGTTGAAAATATTGGGAAAATATATTAATAACTCATATTACTATGAAATACATCAGTATGAACAAAGTCCAGCAGACATAAAGTAAAACACATGTGTAAATAAAGCACATGTGTGTTTCCTGTGTTTCAGACAGACCTTCTTCTGTAGAGTCTCTGATCCAACCTGAACCTCACATTATGTGATATCATGGACCACAGTCACAACAGGGTTGGTTCTCTCTAGTGGCCACAGGCGGTAACTACACTAACGTCAAGTTAGACACATTACAGACAAACTACACTTTCTGGTAGCTCTTTCAAAATAAAACACTTACGTGCCTTAACATTTATTAAAATATTACAACGCGATTTTTGGAAACTCAAGAGTGACCTCCGGTGGACACTAATCTGTAATTAGCGCTACTTAGCTTCTCCACTTACGCTGAATGTTTTGTTTTACTCTGATTAACATTCAAACACAAAATGAATCCACATTGTAGCTAAATGCGAACCTACAACAGCATCCATGACCGGCAGGGTTAGCCGAGCTAGCAGCAGTGCTAACGAGCTTTTCTACTGGCACAGACTGTTTAATGCCGCAACACAGACAGCTTTAAAATAAACGTCCTACAAGAGACAGAAATGTTGTTTCACTTTAGTTTGAGTTGTAAAGTTTAACTGTGTGATTGTATCTGACTCGACAGTAGTGAAGTCAACATGCTAATCGGGAGCTAGCAGCTAGCTACGAGGCGGAAACTACGTCCACAGTCAAGTCACCGAAATATAGAGAAGCTGTTTCTGCTGTTTGGTCCTTCAAAATAAAATCATTTTAATTTGTGACTCAGCAGAGCGGGTTGTTCAGTGATCAGAAGGTCGGTGGTTCGATCCCCGCTCCCTCCGCAGCCGAAGTGTCC
>NW_007580339.1:110630-124943 GCF_000690725.1 Stegastes partitus | reverse complement strand
TTTGTAGCAAATGTAGTTTTGCATATCTAGACCATTGTGTAGTGCAGAATGGCTACTACCTAATAATGTATTGAGCGTAGCGCTTACAGTTACTGTGTTTGAGCAAACGTAGTCTAGCATACCCAGACCGTTATATAGCACAGACTGGTCTGACAGTCTGTGCTTTATCATGGTCTGACTGCATCTTGTTATCATTCTGCTATTAGGGGAAAAAACACTCTGGCTCATTTATATTTCTTTAAACCAATCACAATCGTATTGGCTGGAGCTCTGCCCAGGATGCAGAAATGGTGTCCCCTCAATGTCATGACAGGGGAATAGTTCTGGTGAAAGCATGAAGCGTTGCCTTCCTGGATGATCCAAATTCTTAGTAAAACATGACATTTTCTGTGTGTAGGTTGTTGCTCAGAGGTTTTTGTTTCCCGTAGTTACAGGAAAATTTAAAACAATAACAAATAGATTACAGAGGGGAAAAAGAAAGTCGTGTGAAATAAGCAGCCAAAGGCAGGCTCATATCCACAATCTACATCTAGTGCGTTACAAAGATGCAAATGTAATGGTTAACATTTTCCTATTTGCGTTAGCATACTGACTGCTCATGACGTTGGCATCCACCAGAATAACACAGTTATTTATTTTTGGTATGGAGAATCGTGCAGTTTGGATGGTTTCGGTGCCGACGACCTACTTTCTGCTATTGTGACATTTCTGGAAAACAGACCGCTGGTGTTTTAGTGAGCGGGATTCAAACTAGCAAATGTTGTGCGTTACATGATTTAGGATTTGCGTTTGTGTTTTTGTGTTGCCCTCCAGGCTGAGGCCCAACACTGCAAAACAAGCCGACATGCAGTCTCTGGAGTTTTCCCCAATCCATCCACCCTGAGGTTACCACCACGCACTGCTGAACAGACACACAAACTGAATCAGCCTGGATGACTCTTTTCCCTTCTCTGCTCCTTTCTCAGTATTTCCCCTCACGTTTAGTCCTTGGCGCTTCCCTCTCTTCAAGCCGTCGAAACACATCGAGCGCTTCTCTTTATCTGTCTGCTCTGGAGAAGCTCCCTCCTCGCTTCCTGACATTTCATCTCCTTCCTTGTTTCCTGCTTTTTCACAGAGAAAACTAAGAAAGGAGACTGACAGTGACGGAAAGGCGAGACAGCTGTGCAGCTCAGAGATTTGCTCATGTGGATGAAAACAGGGAGTGACTTGTAGACATTAACATCTCTCCTACATGCAAGCCACTTAACTTACAAGTAGCTACTGTGCTTTTAGTTATTCAAACCGACAGTCCTATGTACATGCTGGCATTTTAATTCCAGCTCTGGAGACCTTGCTGCCTCTGGAGTGAAGGTCACAGTTTAAATCCCACATCAGTCGTATTAACTCTAATAACAGACTCTCACACGTATTGAGCAAGCGTGTCCTTCCACCTCATTCTGCTTTTCTGTTTTGTACCTGCAAGAAATAAAAAAGTCTTAACACAAAGGGCCTGCTTCTCATTTGGTTAAACTGTTAAAAATCCAACTTAAGCCCTTTTCAGACGTGCACGCCTTTCAGCTGCACTGACAGTGTCTGAACGTGTCGGCTTCGTGTCTGAATGAACGCCCTGCTCACTTTGCCACAAAAGTTGCTCTGGCCGTTTCACTACTTGTGACCGGGTAACATTTCACTTTCATTACGGCATAAATCCGAACTGCATTTACAGAAAGGCACGCACAAGTTCAGCAGTTGTTTGAAGTGATGTGGGGAAGGATTTATCCACATTTCAGCACCGGTACTGATTCACGAACATCACAGAGAAAACACAAGACACAGTTTGAAAATCACCTTTCTCGTTCACAATTCCACATCAAAAACTGAAAGGTTGAATCTGTTACAGGTCAGATTCATGAGATTCACCAATAAAAACAAAAACAAATGTAATCCAGGTTTTGACAGAGGCAAAGTGTGTTGCTTCCAGCTGTTTGTAGGAGGTTTTCCTCTGAGTTTATTGAACAATCAGACAGCAGCAGGATCCATCACAGCTCACTTCATCATTTATTACATAGTGGATTTAGCTTTAGTCTGTTGTTTATTAGTGCATTGTTCACTACTGACAGATGCTCTACAGTGTCTCTGTCCCAATACATTTTGTTTTATTCGATTCCTCATTTTCCTGAATCTCAGCAATGCAGGTGGAGACTGTTAGCATGATCATAGAGATACAATAAACTCATTAATGGGAAATCAGTAGGCTGAAGTAAATTATCCTGATTATATGTACTTGGGCTGCAATTAACATTTATCTTCATTGTTGACTACTTTAAATAATTTGTGGATTAATTGATTGGTTGTTTGGTCTATAAAATGTGAGAAAATGGTGACAAACCAGATATTAGGATATTTATTTTTGTTTGTTTGTTTTGTTGTTACCTCTTTGTAAAGCAACTTTGAGTATATTGAAAAGCATTATATAAGTATTATTATTACTGTATTCAGTTTACTGTCATAAACTCTAAAAGATCAACAAAAAAAGCTTGCATCAATCGTTGAGTTATGACAACTTTTAACTTAATTATGATTAATCAATAAACTGTGTTAAGTTCCTTTCCTCTACAAAAAAATGCTTGATGGCATTTTAAATGAGCAATTACTTATTCATTGGTAGCAGAAAGGCAACAGTTTACATTTCTAAAAAGAAAGAAATTACGTTAACGAGCCCTTTTTATTTATTTACTGCAACTTGATCAACACAGAAATCTTAGTATAAATTACACACAGTATCACGTTGACGTACTTACCAACATTATTATGTCAGCACAATTCATCGAAATAAGTTTATCTAAGTTAATACATTTTAATTTTTTTATCGTGCAACCACGTAGGTAATGAAGTGGTGGTAAAAGGTCCTATGAGTTTGTTTTTTTAGAGTGTAAAGGAGGAAAGGAATTACAAAACAACTTGCTTTAGTGATGGCATTCATTCTCTCTACATGAGACACCTGTCTGCGGTGCAGCATCCTGCTATGCTGCCTTTCTGCATAACACTGATGGTTTCTATAGCTGTGGCGTCATAATGAGGTGTTAAGAGGTTTGATTCAGGCAGGACGCCACTGAAGGCCTAGGAGTAAAATGCATGGCCCCCCACTGGATTCTACTATCAGTGTTATTATTTGCTGCAAAGTCTTTTTACACTGCGAGATGAAGAGGCGTAATTTTCAGCACCTCTCTATTTCTGAACCCTCCGAGGCTGAGAGACGGACACGTGTTGAGCAATGACAACAATACCAAATGTGTGTCCGGAGCTGCATGTGCTCCTGACCAGCAGCTGTGATGAGGTCTGTTCCCCGACAGATGTGGCACCAGTAGCTGAATGATACTGGGAGACAGAGGGCCCTCAGTGGTAACAACCGCCCGAACACAGACTCTCACAATCACAGGGAAGACATTGTCATCACCGCTGAACTGTTTCCAGGAGCAAACAAATCATTGTTCATTTCTCGGCGCGGCAGGAGGCCCGACGGACAATTCGAGCCAAGTGAGAGCAGCGACGACGACGGCGAGGACTGAAGTGAAGCCGAATAAAAGGAAGAAGCTGAGGTGGGTTAACATCAGAGCAGAGAGTGCAGATGGGAGAGGAGAAGCGGGATCAGGAGCCCACATGGCACTCTGTCTGAGAAAAGACTAAAATAAACTCAACATAAACAGGGCTCTCACCGAGGCCTTCATATGAAATTCCATGACTTTTCCATGACTTGCCATAATGGATCAGACGCACATCTTTTGCGCGTTAAAACTTTGATGCTTCTCAGCTCATAATGATTTCACAACTGAAAACTGTAGAGCTGTGAAGCACATTTTATTCAGACTACAGGCACGTCTGTTAGTCAGTCTGTTCCCTGCTTTGGTTCGAATATCTCAGCAAATATTGGCTGGACTGCCGTGACATTTTCTACAGACGTTCATCATCCGCAAAGGATGAACCCTGATGACTTTGGTAATCCCGAATGTTTTTACAGCACCTCCAAAACATTAAACTCCTTCAGTGAAAAATCTCTGCATCTGCAAGATGGATTTCCAAGATGAAAAATCTTCAGACCCTAAGAGTAACCACATTTTTTAAAATGTATGTATTAATCAGGAAAACTTTTAAAGCGTGTCCTGGCTGAGACAAGCAGCAGCAACAATAATTAGAAACAACATAAAACACAACGGAAACGGTCCTTAAAAAGAAAAACACATTTACACTGTCTACTAACTTCAAATCTGATGTTTGTCGACCCATCCATCAACCCGGACCTCCTTTAACTATGTCACCTCACTTTCCAGTTGCTATTCCAACGGCCACTAGGAGGCACTGTTACAATAAAATGTCACATAACAGGCTGCTCGCACAAACACCGCGCCTCAAATATTTCCATTAGCCTCAGCCCCAGTTTGTGCTTAATGTTAACTAGCTCATGTAAACATGGTATTTAAGGCTGCAAGTAATAATTACTTTGATTGTTGATGTTGTAAAACTTGGACTTACTACGTCAAACTTTTGTGATTTTGAAGTTAAAATTAAAAATAAAGCTCTATGGCACTACAGAAATGATCTGGTCAGCAAATCACATTGTTTATCATATTTACATGTGAGTCAGTGGGTAAAAGAGAAAACAAAACCATTCACACAAACATCCTGACTCGCATCCCTCAAAACAAATCACAAAATTCTAATTATTATTTTATTTTTTTAACACTCAGCCCTTCTTACAAGATACTTTTGAAAAGGATTTAGAATAACCTGAGATAATTCATCTCACTTCTCAAACACCCGTGACATTGAAGGACCTGGAGGCCCCTGGAAACCCTGCAGTAATGCTAAACACAGTCTGGCGGTCAACCCTGCGAGACATCAAGGCTCTGCGCTCCAAACACAACAGAGATGGAGAGAGACGGCGTCCTTCAGCGCTCGGCCGGCGAGCAGTCAGCCAACGCCGGCCTGTCAGGGAGACGTCCGACCAAACCGTCCCCCGAGCCTCATCCTGGAAACCTGTGTGTGTGTCCGAGTGTGTGTTTTCATTCACTGTTAATCCCGCTCGGCTCTCTGCGGTCCGACGTCTACGGCCGAGCGTTCGCCTTCTGGCCGGTTACGCCGTAATGCTGTAAGCTAATTGCTGCTGATTTACTGGGGAAAATTAATATACTGGCCTGAGGCTAATGGGTTTAACTTGATTGAGATTAACGTCCCGTTAACTCACTCTTTAAACATGATGAAGCGGTGCGTGGCAGCTGATGCAGCTCCAGAGACTGTGGCCTGAATGACAACACATGAATGAGTGAAAACGAGGTTGAACGATGAGGGAGGAGCTGACAAACATTTACACATTTGCTGCAAATTTCTTCCACCAGAGCTCTCAGAGCACCACTTTAGTTTCATCTCTGTTATCTACAGACAAAGTTCAAGTTTGACGAGACAGCTGCAAACTAGTTTTTGCATTTTGCACCATTCTGCATCGCTCCACTCGTCTCCCAGCTCCTGTGTCCTTAAGGGGAAACAGAGGGGCTTTTCTCCGAGGCCCAGCACATCCAATTATTTTCTTATTATTAAACTGGAGAAGGAGGAAGAGTTATTTCTGGCATCGAGGGTCAAGAGGTGACTGGCTTGCCGGAGCGTTTTCAAGGCTTAGATGGACATGAGGCTCTCCCGGATGGATCATGAGAGCAAAAGATGCAGTAAAAAAAAACTCTGGTTCAGATAACATAAATGGTTTAGATACAAGACTGTCACAAGTGCAGAAGAGCTTTGTGCTATGAAGGAACACAGACCAGAGCAATTCCCTCCTTCAGAGAACACTGTTTTAGCAATCAGGCATTAAATCTCAGAAAGAGACTCGCAGAAGTCAGAGTCTCTTTAAAACTTCTCCTGAGCAAAGAAAAATGGGTGGGCTGCATATCATACAACCATGACATCTAAGACAGTGTTCATTTCATCAAAAAAAAAATGCTAAAAGTTATGTATTGAGACTCTCATAAAGCTAAACAAAGATATTTCAAAATGGAAGCCAGGAATAAACGCATCAGTGAAATCACACTGCAGCTCCTTATCAGTAAATGTTTCCTCTTGTTATTCAGTAGAGTAGTTTGGCTGATTTTACTGCCATTAACCCTCTGGAAGGTACATTTTGTTTTGTTTTTAAATGTCAAAATTATGCCATTTATCAGAGTCAGAAACAGCAAAAACAAAAAAAATCATCAAACTTGTGGAACTTTTGGTTTCATCGGGGAAAACAACCAAATGATCTAGATGTTTCTTCAGTTCATTTCATTCTACATGTTTCATTTAAACATTAGTCAAAGCCAGATTCTCGTAAAAAGTAAAATCTGCACTCTTCAATTGTGTAATTGTGAAGCCACCATTTATCCAGCTGCGACCAACAGTCACATTAGAAAAATTTAGGGACTTTTTCACTGAACTGAACACATCAGGGAAAAAAAAATCAGGGACTTTCTGACTGAGCTGCAGGTTTACACGTAGCAAAGTGTTTATCATATGTAGTATTCTAGGACTGGTAACACCTGTGGACACTTTAAAAGTTGTACAAGCAGATTCCACGGTTTGTTTGTGTCTTTAGATTTTTGTAAAACTAACATAAAAAGAAATGCTTTTTTTAAAAATTACTTTTGGCATTACAACTATGTTGAGGTATGAATGAACCTTGTACGCTGTTGAATAGTTGCATTAGCATTCTTTCTCATTGATGTAAAGACTGACAGTGACTCAGAACTTGATATTCGCAGCATATTTAAATATAAAAATATATTAATTTAGTGCCAGTTTTATTTCCTCCGGTTGTCTTCTATTATGCAGCTAAATTGACAAGAGGCTGAACATCCTATTGACAGTAACTACATTTTACAGCTGTTCCCTGAATGCATCACGTTCAGGCTGTGCACAGAGAAGCCTCTTGTCTCCGTTCACTCTTACTGCAGCACAACAGGTTGCACAGGTGTGACCCAAATATTAGTTTGAACAGAGTGAATTAAAGAGTTCTAATGTCAGATTATTCAAGCTGAAACTAAGTGATTTTATCTACATGGGCTGTTTTCTACGAGTGGAGCATTTTAACCGTTGATATCACAGTAAATTGGGTTCATTTATTGTTGTTGGAAGCCAAAATTGTGTTTAATATGTGTTTCATTTTGCAGCCATAGTGATTGGGAGGTAGTGACAGACTGACTGAGCCGGTGAAGAAGAAAAAAATGCTGCTTTCAACCACAACCTCAAAAAAATGTAGTCCCAATCTAGAGCCCTGCTATCAGGTAATGTGAATCTAACGTCACACTCAGTCGGATGTTTTTCATGCCACTGTCAAAAGGAACAAGTCAGTTCCATGATTAATGACGCCTGATTGCATCTAACTCCAGACAAATGTCACTGCTTTAATGTTCTACATGTTAACCCAGACATCCAATCATCCATGTTCTTCCACTTATCAGGTCTCTGTGGCAGGAGGCCAAGCAGGTCACTCCTTACATCCCTCTACCCAACAATGTTCTCCAGCTCCTCCTGGGGGAACCCGAGGCATTCCCAGGCTAGATGAGATATGTAATCCCTCTAGTAAGTTGTGGATCATTCTCGGGGGTCTCCTCCCAGCTGGACGTGGCTGGAAAACTTCCAAAGGAAGACACTCTGGAGGCATCCTAATCAGATGAACCACCTCAGCTCGGCTCATTCTGACGTGAAGGAAGCAACAACTCCCAGTCTATCTCTGAGGCTGAGCCCAGCCACAGTCCACCCAGACAGGGAACAGGATTGAACTGTTTCCACTAACCTCACCATACACCAGAATAACACCCGCAACCATGGTAACCATACACAAAGAAGGGCACCGCTTACACAGCCTTAAAATGCTGAAAACTATATTTAAATTGTCAAAAAAGCAGACCACATTTTTGTCAGACTAAATCAGCATCAGGTGCCACTGCTCATCTCCATCTCCCTTCACTCCTCATCTGCACTCGTTGGTATTCTCTCACACGCCTATAAACTCATGCTTTGCAGCCAAATACTGCTGAAAGCCCCAGAGCATTGCTTTGAATTCCAGTGGAGAGCCCAAAGTTCCCAAACACATCAAATATGACAGGTTGAATTTTGGAGATAGAATTGACAGAAAACAAGTGTTGAGATGGCGTCGGTACGAAAACACGTGAGCTCTTAGGTCTGGACGTGCATGAAGCATTCATTAAGTCGCTGTTAAAAAGCTACATGATGCTGTCAGTCGTTGCATATCATGTATTTAACAACTTTAAGGCTACAATAATTATCATCAGCTACAGATGTGCAGCCATGCAACAGGTCAGAGTCTGTGGACTGCCGTAACTGCATGCACGTGTGTGTTTTGATGGGCTGAGTCGAACAAGCAGGGTTGTGTGTGTGTGTGTGTGTGTGTGTGTGTGCAGGAGGTGGCATGTTATGAGCTACCAGTCATGTGCTCTGGAAACAGCTGCTAACACTGGTGCTGGTGTTACTGGTCTCAAGCTGTCTAACATTTACTGCAGCCACCTGTATTTTTCTTGTTTCCACACACCTTCATAAGTGTCGGTTCTCCTGGTTCAAGGCCTGAACAGTATTGCTACCAGCTAACATAGCAACAAACGCTATTTACTTTGGCTAACGTACCAGTTGACATCATCTTGTCAAAGCAGACATAATGCCTACATTGTCTTGTTTAAGCCAACATATCAGCTAATGTTATTTGTCTTGGTTAACGTAATCTTGTTTAGGCTAACATATCAGCTGAAAATATTTTTGGGGGTTAACATTATCTTGTTTTCAGCTAACATATCAGAAAACATTTTTGTTGCAGCTAACATAGAGGCTGTTATCTTGCTAAGGCTAACATATCAGCTAGCATCTCGTTGTTTAAGCTAATGAATCCATAGGTCATCACATGAGCGAGGTGCTACTGATTGTCAGCAGGCTATTTACCACTCATGCTGTCAAGATATAACATTGTATGTGTCGTAGCACATTGCATGTTTTTTTGTCCTACCCTGGATAACATAACGTAGCACACGCTAACATTTAACAAAGTCACATCTTGTTTAGGCTAATACAGTGACTAACACTGCCTTATTAGGACTAACACATCATCTAACAATATTATAATAGCTAACACTGATGCTAATGTTATCTTGTTTGGGCCAACTTATTAATTAACATTATACTGTTTAGGGTAACATATTTGCTAACATTACTGTGTAAGCCAACATAGTGGCTAACACTAACAGCTACTGTTATTTTGTTTTGGCTATCATATCAGCCACAATAATTTTGTTTAGGCTAATGTAGTGGCTAAAAATATATCGCTTAAGCTAATGTTGCTATCTCAGAATGCGAGCTGGGTGGCGCTCATAATGTTTGCAAGCTAATGTCATTATTTTTCATACTATCATAATACAGCGCATGTCTGTACATTGTTGGCCAGGCTACTACTGTGGCTAACATATCTTGAAAAGCGTAATGTTTCGGCTACTGTCTGGCAAACATGTCCGCTAACATTTGGCTATTTTGTTAGGCTAACCTAGCCACTAGCGTCATTTTATTTAAGCTAATGGTAAATGGTAAAAACTGAAAATGCCACACATCAGACGCCACGAGTGCTAAAGATGCAATTCCTGCAGCCATGCTGCAGCTCAGTCTGTGGGCGGCTTTAATTACCTGCATGTGTGTGTTTTGATGGGGTGAACTGAACAAACAGGGTTGTGTGTGTGCAGAAAGTGACATGTGGCGTCATGTGTGTTGTGGTAGTAATGTGAGCTGTGCAGGAGGCAGCCTCACCCTTCAACTTCATCTTAACTGAAGGTAAAAATAAGTAAATGCCGATGAAGAGCTCTTTAATCCTAAGAGACGCGTGCGTGTGTGTGTGTGTGTGTGTGTGTGTGTGTGGAGGGAAGTATAAAAACTGACTCCCTACCTCTTTACTTTGAACTATATCACCTTGAACACAGTCACCTGGGCTTTGTGTTCAGAAAATGAAAGTCAAATTAAACTTCATTCAGGGGGACGACCATGCAGCACCATCTGTAATCACAACGCTGCTCATTACATGTGAAACAAGTTGCTCTTTATTCATAACTGAGCTGTCTCATGCAATCTACAAATCACTAGCAACTTCAAAGCTTCAATTGTATGAAATCAGACGTTTATAGGTGCCATTGTGCTCTTCCAAAGACCACCATAAGTACATAAAACATAAATAATTCATGTCCTAAACAGTAAATTTACAAAGGAGCTAACCATTAAAAACAAACAAACCTATCAGAAATATACAGCGTCCCTACAGTTAGCCTCTCAGACATGAACAGACATGAAGCACAGGCCTGGCAGTCATTAGAGAAAATGATCCTTCAATCCACAATTCACACTGCTGCCATCTGGTCACAAATACACAAGTAGTGTCTGCATGTCTGCATCTCTCTGAGGTGTTTCTTCGTGGTCATTTTGAGTCTGCTGTCATCTTGGGTCTATTTGTGGTCATATTGTGTCTTATTTTCTCTTTGTGGTTGTTTTAAGTCTTATCATGGTTATTTCTAGTCTCTTTGTGGTCGTTTTGTGTTACTTTGTGGTCGTTTTGTGTCTTTCTGGTAGTTTTGTGGCTGTTTTGAGTCTCTTTTTGTGCATTTTTCTGGTTGTTTTATTCACTTTGTGGTTATTTCTAGTCTCGGTGGTCAATTTGTGTCACTTTGTGGTCATTTCTGCTCCATTTGAGGTCACTTTGTGTCTTTTTGTGGTTGTTTTGTGCATATTTGTGGTTGTTTTGTGTTTCTTTGTGGCCATTTGTGGTCTCTGTTTGGTCATTTTTCTCTGTGTGGTGGTCCTGAGTCTCTTTGTGGTTGTTTTGAATCAATCAAATTTTACCACAACACTGATCAGATCCATGACACACAAAAGAAGTGAGAATAATGTCACTCTCACTTGAAGTAGGGCTACAGCTAGTACTTCACTTCCATCAACAACAAATCTATTATTTTCCCATTTAATCAAGTCACTTAATCTAAAATCTTCACATTATTTGGAGCAACAACCCAAAAACTAAAAATATTCAATTATATAAAGCAATTATTAGCAGCACATAGTCACATTTTCACACTGCAACCACATAAAATTTGAATTTTAGCTAAAAAAAAACAAAACTCTAACATCAATGATGAAATGATCACTGCGGCTCTAACTTGAACTAATCTCAAGTATTTTCTGCCAGCTCCCAGTCCTTGACATTATTGATATTCTGACAGGTTTCCATTGATCCTGGGAGGCATCACGGTGCCCGTCACCGACATCCCTCTTCTCATCTGTCCGTCCTTTCATCCACTTCCTCCCCGGCAGCAGTCAAAGGCCTCAGTGTTCAGCTGGCTCTTCCAGATGGGGTTGACTCTCTGGTCTGCACACAGCAGAGCCGTCGCCTTCCCCCCGTGACCGCTGACATGATATATAGAGGCTGACCCGATAGCGTCAGATGTGAAACGGGCTCGCAAGATCATAAACCTCAGCGGCAAATTAAGCTTCAATCTGCTGCCCCTTTAGCAGTGTTTAACGTCACAGAAATCCTCCTGCGTGATTTTGGCTCAATTAAGTACAAGCGTCTTTTACGCAAACTAATAGGCATCGTGTGTAATGTGTAGAAAGAGAAGTATTAGTAGGAGTATTGAAAGTAAAAGGAAATCATCCTCTTATATTGTTAATACTGATTTAGGAGTGTTTACACATGTCAATACAATTCAACACGGAAAAAGATGCAGATAAATTAGTAACAACAAGACAAAATGCGTCTCAGCTTATTTAAATTATGTTTCTGTTCGGTGACTAAATATA
The DNA here is from genome assembly GCF_000690725.1 of Stegastes partitus. NCBI lineage: Eukaryota > Metazoa > Chordata > Actinopteri > Pomacentridae > Stegastes > Stegastes partitus. The sequence continues at coordinate 113,105 of NW_007580339.1, read as the reverse complement.
GCATGCATGTTTTGACAAAGTTAGTGATTCCTCAAAGCAGCTCTTTAATACAATGTTCACTCATGCACAAGAAAGCCTTTGACTCTCCACTGTGTTCTAGTAATAACAGAACTTCATCTGTTTTTATTTACTGCTGGGAGGCCGACAGTCTGTTTCATTTGTCGAAGCTCTATACAGGTGCATGTCCTTTCAAATATGGCAACGTATAGCTTAAATCATTGCCTTCGTAGAGTTATGAGTTAACATGCTCTGGAAATAGCTACAAATACTCGTACTAGTTTTACTGGTCTCAAACTGTATTACAACTTTAATGCAACCGTCTGTAATTTTTGGTTTCCACACAGTGTGTCCTTCACAGGTGTTGGTACTCCTGGTTTAAGATGTGATTAAAAAAACGCTATTTCACTACAAGTCATTAAAACCAGCTAATGTATCAGCTACCGTTATCGTCTTTAAGCTGACATAGTAGCTAATGTTATCCTGTTTGGCTAACGCAGCAACTAATGTTTTCCAATTTTATCTTGTTTAGGCTATTAATATCTTGTTTAGGCTAATTAAGTAGCTAATATTGCTTTGTTTAAACTAATGTATCAGGTAACTTAATTTAGAATAACATTATCTTGTTTAGGCTAACACAGTGATTATCACTACTTTATTTAGGCTAACTTATGAGCCAACATTATCTTTTTAAGTTGATGTTAACTTGTCTAGGCTAATACAATTTTGTTAGGCTAGCATTGTCTTGTTTAGGCTGACACAATGATTGACACTGTTTTATTTAGGTTAACGTATCCGCAAACATTATCCTGTTTAACTAACATTACCTTGCTTAGCTAACATTGTCTTATTCAGGTTAGCAATATCTTGTTTGGGCTAATTTTGTCTTTTTTAAAGCTAGTGTTATCTAATGTTACGTTAATATTGGGCATTCTGTTGAAAGCTGCTATCAACGATGTGAATTTCTCCACTGTGAGATAAATAAAGGCATATCTTATCTTATCTTATCTTATATTATCTTGTTGAGACTAATGCTGTGACGAACATTGTTTTCTTTATGGCAAAAAATCAGCTAGCATTATTGCATGAGCTAACTTTTTTTAGGCTAGCATTATCTAATTTAGGCTAACGCATTCTGACAAACACTGTCTTGTTTATGCTAACAAGGAAGCAAAAGTTATCTTGTTTAGGCTAAGGTGATTGCTAACATATTGTGTAAGATAGCGTAGCGATAGCTCATAACTTGAGCTGGGTGCTACTGATAATGTTAGCAGGCTAATGTCATTATCTTTCACATTGTCAAAATACAGCAATGTGCGTGAAGCAATTCTGTTAGCAATGCTAATTCATGTGATTGATTTATTTTATTTTATTAATTCCAATATTTTGATCCACACCTTTGATCTAGAATATAACAATGTGTTGTATGCTACAAACTATGTGTGTTTTTTTAATATAGATTTGAAAAGTAACCAAAGCTGTCACATACAGTTTGCAATAGAAAAATTAACCACAGCCAAGCAGGCTACAGGTAGTTTCACCAGAGTTAATGTATACTTATTTACATTCCAGCACTGCTGCAGGTGACACACAAGCTGAGGTGGGAGGCCCCTGCAGAGCAGATAGGTTAGACATGATCCCTCTAACATGATCCTCCCCATCCTACAGAGTCCTGTGACCTGACACCTGAGCACAGGTGAGGCGGGATGTCACCGTGATGTCAGTCGGTCATTAGGTGAGGGGTCTTTGGAGCGGAAGTAAAGAGGACAACACACCCTGATCAAATTCATCCAACAGAGAGAGAACTCGGTCAGTGTCCCAGTGTCATCCATACATACATGACGGCTGTAAATTAAAGCAGTAACCTCCTTTCTCTCCCTACAGCTGCGTCAAAAGTTTCCTCGCCTCGCTCAGCTATCCTTCCATCTGAGAATGTGGTATGGCCGCTTTGAAACACAGTCACAGGACAAACACGGAGAGCGTGGAATTTCACATTACGCACGTGTGACGCACCTGAAAGAGCGCAAAAAGTGATGGAGATGAGCCGGTGCCGCACACATGCGCGTCGGAAAAATTACGCGCCAGGGTAAGCTTCAGGCTGGGACTCGTTTTCAAAGAAATTAGTCACTTGTTGAAACATTTTACAGCGTTAATATTTGAGCGTCAAATTGATCCAGTGAGCTTTAATATTCAGGGTTATTCCTTTGAGGGGCGGGGGGGACAGGGAGGGTTGTTCCAAAACAGCTGGTAAATAAACAAACAAACATGTGAAGTGGAGGGGTTTTACCTTAATGATGCTGCTCCGGCGCGGGGCCGCCTTCACCGTCTCCAGGAGGATGGTGTCCGTGTCCTGGCCGCCGCCGGGGAGGATGACACCGCTGCGCCGGCCGCGGGACGCTCTGGGCGGGATGTAGTCCGGCGCTCCGTCCAGCCCGTCTCCACATCCATCACGCTCGGACATGTCGGCGAGGAGGGTTT
>NW_007580339.1:104794-109395 GCF_000690725.1 Stegastes partitus | reverse complement strand
TGTGCGTACAGCGAAATATCATAGTCTCATCACCTGTTTATGATAGACTATATTACCTTGATTTTGGGACACCACCTGCTTTTTCAAGGCTCGTTTTGGAAAAATATTACTTCCTAGATCTGCACTTTGAGGAAACAGCAGAGGTGAGAAGAGTCAACAAGTCTGAAATCAGTTAAGACACTTTCTACATGAGTGAATGGAGGCAACAGCACACATAATTTAGATTTTTTTTTGCAGCCAAAATCATATCTTTGAATAAAATAACATAAAGTAAATCCAGTTCCTGTCTGTTGCTTCTGGTTTTGAGAATTATAAAGCATGAAGATCTTCAGGAACAGTGACGGCTGTAAATCCCAAATCTTTTGTCTTCAGACATCTGGAGACTGAGATGTCCAAGCTGCACATTTGACCCCTGACCTCTGATTATTGTCCGGCCGGTGCTGGTTCACGGTGACGGGCAGACCAGTAATGACGGAGCAGAGCTGTAATAAAAGTACGATACATTATTCATCAGTGCAGTGACAGAATTGGGTTTTCCGTCCGGGGTCAGAGATCAGGGTCGGGGAGGCAGCACCCCCAGAGCTGCAGGGATTTTACTCAAGGACACATTAGCAGAGTGAACTGATAAACACCGCCTGGTCGTCCTGGTAACGACCAGCCTCCAATTATTCTGGGATTTCCTGGAGAGATGGGGAAAATTTACCAATGTAGGGGATTTGGTAAAAACATATTACTCATCATCAACAATAAGTCACAGCAGCTACTTCAGGGAGCAGTCAGACCTCCTGCTCTCACAGCTGAAGTGGTTAAAATGGACATTTTCAAATAAAATCTACACACAATAACTCATAACAACAAAGTGCAAACATGCTGGAGGATGATCGCGCTGAAGCTGCCAAATGAGAAATCCTTTGTTCTCAGTGGCAGTCTTAAAGGCCCAATATGGTGAAAATCTATTGTTGTTCTGTTTTTATACGGTTTCTAAACTTTGGCGGTGGAAAGTAAAAGCTGTTAAAGTATGAAGACAGTTACTGCTGCCAGTCCTCAAACGCCCCCCTAGACTTTATGGCATCTCAGTTTTACAGGTCAATCAGAATTTTTTTCCAGTTTCTACATTAATACCAAGGAATCAACACTCCTCATTCTTAAATTAATCTCATCTACCCTCCCTGTTTCCAGGTGAGTCACTTAGAATGATAGCTGACTCACAATTTACCAGGCTTACCTACTTTCCAGAGCAACTTCTGATACTGTAAAATGTCTCAGTCATGAGTGAAACGTTCTGCTTTTGGTTGCACAAGTGAGTCTTCATGCACTCCCAGCATCTGAGGAACTGAACAAACATTGCATTACTGCTATTTTTCTATGGAAATGTCGCCACAAAAATAGGAAAATCCTTCCTGTTAGCATGTTGTGCAGCCAATGTGGCTAACATTCTCTAGCACTCTGTGGAAACTGTACCACCAAGGGACACTCGGAGACAGTGGAAACTTTGATTTAAACCAAAAACCAAGCTCTGAGTGGGTCACTGTGTTTTCATGTCGTCTGCTGTGCTTCAGTTCAGCCTAAACTCAGCACTGTTTACATCTTGTAGCTTCTCTCCTGCTGTCTGTGTTCACATATACTGTATTTAATGCAGCTGAATTCACGATAAAGCTGTTGTGTTTTACACATTTCTCTGTTTCTATTGTCAGACACCACAACAGGTATGAAACAATGCCTAAATCACAGCTAACTCAGATTACATGTTGACCAGTTGTCACTGCAAATAACATTCTGATTTTATAAAGTCGTCTGACAAGTTCACCAAACACAGAAGTTAAAAATAGCAGCTGTGCTGTGAATTCAGAGATGTTTCCATGTAAAATGATCATCGGAGAGAAAGTTAGAAGAAAGAAAGTCCTGCTCTAACACACTGATTAACGTCTGTTAACTGACAGGGTCGACATCTCTACTGCAATCACAGGTGCAGAGAGAGTCTTCTTTCTGAAGGGGATGTTGACAACAGCTGCTCAGCTGCATTTAAAACATGGACACAGCCCATTTAGTACAGGACTAACACTAGCAGTTATACAGTCATGGTGAAATCATCCATTTTTGTGGTGTTTTGAGCTGAAAATTGAAAAACTTACTGTGAGACCATGAGACTTGGATTAGTTAGCTGAAAGGGGAACAATATGGGACTGTTAGACGATGCCAGTTACTTATGATGTACAACATAGTTTTATCACCAGTCACAGCAAACCAACACTGATGAAAGTGTGATATTTGTGCATCATGCTGCTTCATTAAAAAAAGAAAAAAAAACCCTACCAGTAGAATACACCTGTATTTCTTTACTCTGAGCTTCTACTGGATTGGAAGATCTTCTTTGATGAATGATTTCTGGGTCACCTAAGAAGAGAACATGTAATGAAGCACAAGTTAGCATCATGAAAAGCCCCCTCTGACTGTCTTGGAGTCCACCTGTGGCAAACGGAGGTGATTCAACATTAGAACGAGGCACACCTGTGTGTATAACACTCATAATTTGTCTGCATTTACGACAAAAACGGAGTCCAAATTACTGAGAATTTGGTTCCTTCTTTCGTTTTTTCTCTTGTTTTTGTGTCTAAAAACCAACATCAATCAATCAATTAATCAAAGAGGAGCGCTGTTGGTGTCCCTCAAACCACTGGTGGTAATGGGAGGGAATGATGATTTAGGAGGGAACTGAGTTTTTAAAAAAGCATAAAAAATCCTCGCCCAGGCTCTCAAAGTGGGCTTAAAAAGTAAAAGGCCTTTATTTATTCCAGTGGTCCAGAGACATTAAAAATCACACCATGTTGGCATCTGCCAAGTTCTGATACACAAATCTGGTTTCAGTCTTAGATATTGGATCATTTATTGAAATTAAATCCTTTGAGGAGTTTAGGGGGGGGTGACTATTTGTAGCTCATAATCATCTGAAATGTAAGCCTGACTTCACACTGCTTCTAAGAAGAAGGCACAAAGATTGCAGGTTTTAATCTCTAAGTGTGTGTTGTATTTTAAAAGCTTATTATATTATTCATCGAGTAGATATATGTATATACTATATATAGTAAAGCTCACCTAGTTGAGCGGGTGACCCATGAACAGGGGCTATTGTCCCCGACGCAGTGGTCGTGGGTTCGAGTCCGGCTCATGACCCTTTGCTGCAGGTCCTTCCCCCTCTCTTCTCAACCTGTCCAGGGTGTCCCCTGCCTTCGCCCTAAATCAGCTGGGATAGGGTCCAGCCCCCCCATGACCCTAGTGAGGATTAAGCGGTGTATAGATAATGGATGGATGGAGTTAGATTTGCACACTAAAGAAGGCGACAGATAGTGGAGTCGAAAGTAGAATATTTCCCTCTGAAAAAGTGGAGTGGAAAGAGGAAGTCACAAAAAAAAGAACTATTCAAGCACAGTACAAGTAACTGAAATGTATACTTAAGTACAGTGCTTGGATGCTACTTCCCAAAACTAGTTGTGAAGATGTTTCACAAAAAAAACTGAAACAACCAGAACCGTCAGGAGAAAGGCTGTAGGGTTCATCCTCTGGGGCACATGCAAGTCCAATAACATCCATTTTCATGAGTAGTGTTGAATTAGATCCACTGACAGGTCTGTGGGGAGAAACCACTCCTCTAAATACACCATCATGCAAAGTGTATTGCAGTTTAAGACCCAGCAGAGAGAAAATACTTATTATATCCACGAGAAATAAAAGACTTTTTATCCCACAAAGCCGGGATGAAAGTGTCCTAAATCCCAGCTGAACTCTGTGCAGGCTTTTTCATGCACTTTGAAGGAGATTTGGCTCGGAGTTATTATTTGAAGGTGTTCCCGGCTGAGCAGATATGAATGTGTGAGTGTGTTTGGACCTTGAGCCACACAGCTGAGGAATGTGCTCGGCTGGTGAGGCCTATTAGCAGATGAAGCTCGCTGCTCGCACCCAGACGTCAGTATGTGTGGCGGCATCGCGGAGAGAAGGAATCCGCCGGGTTCACGTTTTCCTGCAGCAACAGAAAAACAGAGAATGTGAAGATCGCTCCAATATTTTATACATTTACATTCAAGTGAAAGGATAAGAAACTTTTTCAACATATTTGAAAATCTACTATGAGTCAGAGGGCAGTTTCAGTTCGGGGTTATTTCACTGGTTTTACTTCTAAGCTCTTATCTTGGTCATTGGAAGGACGAGCTATACATGCTGCAGCTTGTTTGTTTTTCTCAAAACAATCTAGAGTGTCCTGTTGTTCCATCATTGGATGTAACAATATTTGCTTCTTTTTTTTTTTTATTAGCCTTCATATAAAAGAATAAGGATGTTTCTCAACATATTTGAACATCTGTTATAAGACAGAGGACAGTTTCAGTTGAGGGTTATTTCACTACTTCTAGGCTCTTATCTTGGTCATTGGAAGGACTAGCTATACATGCTGCAGCTTGTTTGTTTTTTTTTTTCTTTTTTTCAAAACAATCTAGAGTGTCCTGTTTTTCTATCATTGGATGTAATAATATATATTTCTTGAAACATGTTTGAACACTATTAAGAGCCCCAGGCCGTTTAGAGCTCAGGATCATTTTACTATCTTTACT
>NW_007580339.1:97466-102706 GCF_000690725.1 Stegastes partitus | reverse complement strand
TATATATAATGTTGAAAATATGCAACATGGCTTGCATATGTAAAAAGTGCAAATTAAGTTGTAGTTTGGTTCTATGGGACTTTATGCTAGATGAGGTTGTCTATTTCCTGCATCCGAATAATACTGGACTCACATCCAGTAGCTTCTATTTGTTGTTGTCTTGGTGCATTCAGAGTTAACGTCGTAGTCGAAGCTGTTGGATTCTGCGCTGTTCAGGAAACAGAAAGTCTGAAAGAGCCACAGCGCGCAGAAAAGCTGCCAACTGATTAGAACCTTCTTGTTACAGAGAGAACTTTATTTTAACCTCCAACATGGAGGTTCTGCTGCTCTCTCTGTGGTGTCATTATGTTGAGACCTAAAGGCCTTCAGAGAAAAGGTTGTGGATCTAAAAGGAATCTCCAAACTATCTAAAATAATCCTTCTACTGTGAACATTTTTTTTTTTAAATCTATAAGTGGTTCAGTCTTTAAACAATTTGTCCAGGACTGTCTGCTCCAGCAAATTCAGCACGAGAGCAAAAAGGGTTTCAGAGAAGCCAAATGTTAGCTCCAGGATCTTCCAGTAAGTCAAACAAAACACTCACAATTGTTTTCTGCTAAAAAAAAAAAAGACACAACAGATAAATATAGAGATATTTTTGTTGATCAAATGATTGAAAAGACTTGTTTTCTTTGTCCAAGTTCAAAGTGGAGATCCAGTCTACAGACTGACGGTCGTATTAGTGACATTTAACTCAATGTTGCTCCAGCTTGACAAAAGGTTTCCAGATGAGGTGACGCTTTAATAAAAGAACTCTGAACTGTGTTTCGGTCCCAAACTGACAAGCAGCAAAGGGTGGAAGGAGGAACGCGACTTCACCTCCAAGTGTCTCGGTGCTGAAAGTCGTGCCTTCGTGCGACGCTGCCACGGCGGTGTGAGAAACTCCGAGTTAAAGGCCTTTTAGCAGATGTGTAAAACGCTGGTAAGTCGGTGGGTGCATGCTGTTCTCAGCCGTGATCAGGGCCTTGAAAAACAAAGCACCGATGAAGAGGAACAGCTCATCCTCTTCCTCGTCTCTGTAAACTTAAGACTCTCCCACGTCTCGATTTGCTTTTATCTCTTTTACTGGATCGCGTTAGATTATTATATTTGTATTACATGCAGCTACTTTCCCCGTGTTTACTCCATCATTACTCAGCTTTATAAACATGTAGCTGCAGTAATCCACTACCTGGGTGGCTAATCAGCCCTGATCCCTCTGTTTCTTATACATTTACAGCAGTTGAGTGGATGTTAAGCTGAGCTGCATTACAGGCAGCATGTTGGTGATTATCAACACTGGAAGTGAAACTTTTAAATTTTGCTACAGTAAAAATCTCTCCAAGTTGTGGATTTTTCTTTGTTTTCAGCAGCAAGTTTACTTAAGACTCAACGCGCAAAACACCCGAGGAGCTCTAAAGATGTGATGTGTAGTTATAAATTCAAACAACGGGTCCATTTATTAACAAAATTANTGAGTGTGCTTGGTTGTCTGTCTCTAAGTGTAGCCCTGTGATAGACTGGTGACCTGTCCAGGGTGTCCCCTGCCTTCACCCTAAGTCGGCTGGGATAGACTCCAGCCCCCCACGACCCTAGTGAGGATTAAGCGGTGTATAGATAATGGATGGATGGATTTATATGAAAGGTTAAAAAATCTGGTGCTATTTTTGCTGCTTTGTTAAATTACAGATATTTATTAAAACCATAGAAAAAGTAAGAATTTATAAAAACAACAAAAAACAAACCAAACACTTCATAAAATGTCCACTTCACAAATGTGCATTTTTTACAAATAGATTTCTTTTCACATAGTTTGAATGTAAAATTACACTTTTTTTTTTTTTTTACTGTATTTAAACTAGCAAACTATCATTTTTTAAAAACAGATATTTGCAGTTATTCTAAAGAAATATCCTGTATATCCAAGATTGAAAAGCGTTCTATAATTTTGTTACAGGGAAAAACTATAGATTTCCCCAGTTTAGTAAATTTACAAATAATATTTAGGAAAATCACAGATTTTCTTTTTTTAATTTACATGTAAAAAAAAAAAAAAAAAAAAGGAAAAAACGAGACCCTGACAAACCATCCACATCAAATGTCTATATCTTTACACATAGTGATAGTAAAATTACACATTACACAATTTTATCTTTTTTTCATTTTTCTAAACATATTTTTTTCTGACATCCTTGATGCCAGATTTTCCCTGTTTTTCTCTTTTTTTTCTCACAGAATCTTTTTTTTCTTTTCTTTCTTTTTTTTTTACAGTGTAAACAATAATTCACTGGGGTTGCCACCTGCAAGCTAGTTTTTAAATTACGTTTTCACACCTGAACATGGAGGAATTAACACAGCGCTGGCTGTAATTTACTGTGGAGCAGTAAATTTAAGTGCCAGTGGAGAGCATGGAGCAGTCTGACTGTGAGCACGTTGAGCCCAGACACAGCAGCTTAAAAAAATAAACTAGAAAATAAACAGGTTACGTTGGATGAACACAAATATGAACCTTTTAATTTTAGGTTTGCCTCCTGTACAGTGTGTGTGTCTGGTGTGTGTGTGTGTGAGCATCAGAGTGTTTCAGAGTTCAGGTTCTCTGTGAGGAGGATCTGCATGTAAAACAGAACAGGTGTTGTGAACTTGTACTCGTCCCACAGAGTTTTGTAAATGCGTCTCCCTCGGTATCTGCTGGGTCAGAGTGACAGCAGCTGCTCACACCTGCACTCTGAAGCACTGTCTGTTCACTAAACTGGACCAAACACTCATCCTGCTTTGTTTAGTCCTGATTACACACAATATGTCCCCATTGATTTGAAGGTCGCGATGACAGCAGACATGTTCATAGCAGAGAGCAGTTGGAGGTAAACAGTGGAGTCTGAAAACCGGAAAACATGTCACGCCGTAAAGAATCAGGAAAAAAATTAAAATAAAAAAATAATAATGTTCAGGCAGCTGGGCCACTGAAAAATAATAAATAGAAATAGAACATAGGAGAGCAGGTCATTTTCCATAATTACAATATATTTTCTACACTCTGAAAAACAGGAACACTATAATGTTCCCGAAGTGTAAAAGCTGTGAAAATAACAGTAAATATCTGCAATATAATTATATTTTTAGCAGACAGTAAAAATAGTATAATTTATGAGCACGCATTGTAAAAACCAAACCAACAACAAAACAATTTGTAAAAAAACAGATGTTTGATGTGGACGTTTTAAATTAATACTTATGCGATTTTACTGGTTATAGAGATTGCATAAGATTGTGATTTAAAAAAACAATATTTNTCCTCGCCGGGACGTGAACCGGCAACCTTCTTGCTGTGAGGCGACGGTGCTACCCACTGAGACACCTTGCAGCCCTATTTCATTTCAATTTTTATTTAGTTTTTATAAAGTCAGTATAAACTTTTTCCTGTTGTATTCCAGCCTTTTTTTTTTAGCTCACTTATTTCACTAATGTCATCTTTCCTTAGGTCACTTTGTGTTTTCTGAGCAATATGTGGCACAAGAATAAAAGTTTTATCTTATATTATCTTATATTTGTTGATTTACTGCTTTTTCTTCTAAAAGTTTTTATTTATTTTTGAAACATGAGGTTTGGACGAACATTGACAGCATTTCTTCTTCTTCTTCTTCTTTTCTAAATTATTACAGCCAAGACAGTCACACTGGCTTTTAGGTTCTGTTTTACGACGGGGGAGCTGGAGGGAGTGTGTTTGCTTTTAATGAGATACAAAGCACTTTATTAATGATGGATGCTTTAGTAAACGTTCATTTTAGGCTTGCATTGTTTTAGCCTCTGGATTCTTGCAGAGATTTGCATCTCACAGCTTCTCTGATTCTGCTGTCCAAGTCGTCTTTGCTCTCTGGACTGACCCTCATGTTTCCGTCTGTTGTTTTGGGATTCTTCTTCACGCCTCAGAGGACTTTTCTGTCATCAACTGCGGTTGTTTTTTTTCTGTGGGCGATCTGTCCTCTGTGCCTTCTTTTCTCTCACTGCTGTACTTGATTTATTTTTCTCTTGTTCTGTCGTCCTGCTGCCCTCTGGCTCCAAGCGCAGAGTCAGCAGACGACAACATCTTCATGTGTGAACAATGCAAAAGGAAGCAGGTTTACACATATTGGGCTTATTTCCAGCAAATTCATGAAAGTCCCACAGTAGGACAACAAAGATGGCTGATTCCTCCATGACTGTGTAACTCCTGGTTTTATTGTTTTTCTGAACGGGCTCTTTTAATGCTACCGTCCACGCCCCCCTTCAGGAAGAATACTCTCTATGCCTCTGATGTGAACAGATTCAACTCCACAAAACCTCTTTCATGGTTGTAGGCTTCGAAAGACAAGCAAGACGGACACCAGTCGATACTCCAGAATTACACAGTCAGTATTGTGTTGTATCCTCATGTCATCATGAACTTCACAGTACTCAGAAAAGGTCAGTTACATGTGTATAAATATGCATTTTGAACCTTGTTAGGACTTTTCCTCATAAGACTGGCTGGATAATTCTAGTATTCTGACCACTACAGGGCTCCTTTCACTCTACGCTGTTGAATATTTGTACTCGGTTGCTTCCTTTTATGTCAGAACAGGTGATGAATAAGATGAAAAATATAATAACTGACTGTATGATCTGCCCATGAACTCCACATCTTATAACTCTGATAGCCGTAGCCAGGATCACAGCATAAAATGCGCTGTGCAGAAAGTATTTAGCATCAAAGACATAAAGAGTGCACTGTTAAGCGGAAAGGAAAGCTTCAAAACAGCAGCGATTTCTACACAGGCCGTCGTAATGAATCAATTAGGAGTTCAAAGAGAATGCTGACATGAAAATAACTGAACTGGTGTTACCAGTAACGACATGCTTCAAAAGTCCACACAGTCCCTGATAAGAAAAACTCCTCAGTGTTCATGAGGATCCATGCTTTGTTTTTTTAAGTTATTTTTTTGGCCTTTGTGCCTTTATTTGATAGTGCAGTGCGAGAGAGAGAGAGACAGGAAAGTGGGGGAGAAGAATGGGGGGAGGATGTGTGGGATAGGGCCATGAACGGGATTCAAACTCATGACCTCCACATCGGGACTGGAGCCCTGTACATGGGACGCCAGCTCAACCAGATGAGCCCCTGAGGATCCATGTTTCTTATTGCTGCTCTCCTTTGTGTGACGTCACAATCAAGTTGTGTTATTGAAGTGGACATCAAGGTCCTTTACAAA
>NW_007580339.1:94934-95649 GCF_000690725.1 Stegastes partitus | reverse complement strand
CATGAGCTTTACCACAAATAAGACTTTGACATGAACCTGTCTTGGTCAATCCCAACTAGTTGTTCTAACCAGAGGTCATTAAGCATCACAGAAGTTTTTGTCATGTTGCCCGTTGCTGGATAAACTCCCTCAGTGCTCTCTGCTTGCCAACACAACCTGCCTGTAGTCCAAGTGTCCTCTGGTCAGTGCAGTGTTAAAATGTCAGAGGCTCCACCTGGTGGAACAACCATGCATGAGCCATGTAGAGATCACAGGTTGTTGGTGTCGTACCGCAGCTTTACAACCAGGTTCTCGACCGCCTGTGGAACGTTAAGGAACAGCCTGGATGGATGCAGATTGTTTTCTTCATACAGCTGTTCAGATGTCAAGCAGACACATTGGATTTTTGTTCACATTTAAATTGTGTATGAACATTTCTTCATTGGTGATCATTTATCACATCCTTTTAAAATGGTGAGCAACAGTAATTTATATATGTTGTGTTTATTCATGCATTTAAAAATGATGAGTCATTCATTAGTTAGTCATTACTTAAGTGTATGATTTATGCTGTTACTAAGTAATATAGTTAGTTCATTACAGTCTATTCACGAGTTTTGTTTATAAAATGTTAGTAAAATGACTAATTACAGGCAAAAGAACTATTCACATCCGTTACTCCAGTAAAAGTACTCTGTTAGTAAAAATACAATAAAAATCCTGCATTTAAAATGTT
>NW_007580339.1:91896-93927 GCF_000690725.1 Stegastes partitus | reverse complement strand
GTTAATTTACTGTAAAGTAACCAAAGCTGTCTGAAATATGTAGTGGAGTTAAATATTTACCTTTTAGTTGTCGTGTACTGGAAGTAAAAAGCAGCATGAAAGAACAAAGTACCTCTAATTTGTACTTAGGTGCAGTATTTAACTAACTTTATTCAGTTACATTCCACCAACGTGAGTAACTACAGCTGAGAAATATCTGCAGCACAGTATGTAGTAATTATCAGGGAGAGCAGATGCTCCAATTAAACTCTGAGCTTCTTAAAGGCTTAAAGAGATTCAGGATCTGCATCCACCAAACTCCGATATCATGAGGTCTTATACAGAGCTTTAGAAAACATTTATTTAAATATCTGCAGATGAGCAGCTTTGTAAAAGCAACCATGCTGTCAAATAATTCATGCAGATCAGACTAAGAACAGAACGTACTGACATCCTGCTCATCAGAGAGTTCACAGGAAATACTGGTTTGAAAATCACCTTTAACAATAAGTCAACGCTCTGAACAAGTGGCAGTTTGTGGGCCTTTTTTCCTCACTGTGGGCTTTAATTATAACTGTAATATAAAGTCCTGTACCTCCATGGAAACAGCACAACCTTGACTAGAAGGAGAAAGAACTCAGAAATGTCTTGTGTGCTGTATGACACAGTTATAATGTCATAAATGATTGAAAAGATAAAACAAAGGTTGAATTTGTCTGATTCTTTATTTTACAATCTCTACAAACTCTGTGTTTTTCCCTCTACTAGAGAGATGTTGTATCATGCTTAATGTATTTTTACACAACATCCTTTAATTCGTAATCTCATGGGTTTCTTTTATTTTTTATTTATTTGTATTTTTTTAAACATAAGACATGTAGAATAAAGTGGATTTGATAAAAAAATCTCAATTTTAAGCTTAGATTTGGTTACGTTTTGGTTGCCTGATTAGTTCAAGAGCCATCAGAAACTTTAAAGCCCAACAATTCCCTCTGTTATCACATACTTTGTGTTTGTTCATGTATTTAAAAATGATAAGTCATTCATTAGTTAGTCAGTACTTTGTTAGTAAAAATACAATAAAAAATCCTGCATTTAAAATGTTACTTAAATAGAAGTATGTAGGCATAATGAGGTATACTAACTACTCAACGTATGACATCCTGCTCACCAGAGAGTTCATGGGAGATGGTTTGAAAATCAGCTTGTGCTTTAACAATATTTCTTTTTCACATTTTTCCTCACTGTGGGCTTTAATTATAAGTGTAATATAAAGTCCTGCACCTCCATGGATACAGTACAACCTTGACTAGAAGGAGAGGGAATTCAGAAATTTCTTATGTGCTGTATGGCACAGTTATAATGTCATAGATGTCTACAAACTCTGTGTTTTTCACTTTACTAGAGAGATGTTGTACCATGCCTAATGTATCTTTCAACAACATCCTTTAATTCGGAATCTAGTGGTTTTCTTTTCGTACTTTAAAAAAAAACCAAAAACATAAGGCATACAACAAAGTGAATTTGAATAAATATCCCAAATATAAGCTTAGATTTGGTTACGTTTTGGTCACCTGATTAGTTCAAGGGCCATCAGAAATGTTAAAGCCCAACAATTCCCTCTGTTGTTACAATTTAAGGCAGATAAATAGTGTAAATGTGGTGATTTAAAAAAGAAAAACAGGCATCAAACCTATGAGCATGTTTTGGGGGTTTATAGGGTTAAATAACATTTTGGGAAGTTGTTAAGCTGTTGTTATTTGATTTTAAAGAACAAAATTAAAGTGAAAATGAACAAATACTGATAAAAAATCATATGTCAAAAATCTAATACACTTGATAATACAAATGTTCAAAAACAAATTAGAAATAAATATATTTTGAGAGACAAATACAAAAAAAACTTTTATTTTTAAATGCTCCTGTTTTTAATTTTAAATATTTTTATTTTAAAAGGAGCTGCAAGATGGCTTGGTGGTTAGCACCGTCGCCTCGCAGCAAGAAGGTCGGCGGTTCGCGTCCTGGTGAGGACACCCGAGATCTTTCTGCGTG
>NW_007580339.1:86675-90590 GCF_000690725.1 Stegastes partitus | reverse complement strand
TTTTATTGAGGTCTTTTTGTTGTTGTTTTGTGTCCACATATGGAGGTTTTGAATGTTTTATGGCCTGTTTTTTCTTTATGTAGGGGGATATGTTTGGTCTCCTGATTTCTGTTCAAACTGATCTGATGCTGATTTCAGGTAAATTCATGTCAAATTAAGCACAGATCACCACTATAGCATGTAAATAATCACTTCATGCACATCAAAAATCTATATTGTTACAAAAAGTGATTTGTTTTTTTACTATGTTGTATTTGCTAAAAAATATATATAACTCTTTATTTATTTATAAAGCTTTTGAACATTACAATATTCTACTGCTTTTAAGGTATTTTTTCTGGCACCCTTACTGTCAGACTATTACTGCTTGTACACAGTAATTTATTTGGGGTCACTTTATTAAACTAGTTTCCGTGACAGACTGAAGGCTGCTGGAAACTGTCCATCTACACTCCTGATTTTTAACTCACTGCTTTCCAGATGAGCCGCAGATTATCTCAAAAGAACTTTTTATCGGATCGAACCAACAATGTTCCATGTTTTGTGTCTGAAAGGACCTTAAAATGATTCAAAACGACCACAAAAAGAATCAAAACAACTCAAGGTACACAAAAAAACAATAAACACACTCAAAACAACAATAAAGACACACAAAAACAGCCACAAAGACACAAAACTACCAAAAAGACACACAAAATAACAATAAACACTCTCAAAACAACAAAAAGACACACAAAAACAGCAACAAAGAAACAAAAAACTACCAAAAAGACACACAAAACAACAATAAACATACTCAAAACAACAATAAAGACACACAAAAATAGCCACCAAGACTCACAAAACTACCACAAAGACACACAAAAAAACACAAAACAGCAATAAAGACACTAAAAACAACAATAAACACACTCAAAACGACAAAAAAGACACACAAAACATAACAACAATAAAGACACACAAAAACAGCCACAAAGACACACAAAACTACCAAAAAGACACACAAAAAACAATAAAGACACTAAAAACAACAATAAACACATTCAAAACAACAATAAAGACACACAAAACAAAATAACCAAAAAGACACTCAAAACAACAATAAAGACTAACAAAAACAGCCACAAAGACGCACAAAATTACCAAAAAGACACACAAAACAACTCAAAACAGCAATTAAGACACTAAAAACAACCATAAAGTAAAACAAAATAGTGAAAGACACTCAAAACAACAATATCGACACAAAATACCCAGAAAGTCACTCAGTAAAAACACAAAATACCCAAAAAGACACTCAAAACAACAACAAAGACACACAAATGCAACAACCAAAAAGACACCCAAAACAACAAGGAGGGTACACAAAATAATGAAAACACAAAACAACAATAAAGACACACAAAACAACCAAAAAGACACTCACAACAAGAAAAACATGCAAAACAATCAAAAAGGCACTCAAAACAACAATAAAGACACACAAAACAATCAAAATGGCACACAAAGTGACCAAAACACAGAAGAAAGCCATGCAAAACAACCAAAAAGTCACGCAAAACAACAATAAAGAAAAAAAATAAAGTGTCACAGACTGAGCACTCTGAGATTTGTTTTGCTTTATGAATAAAGTGTATTTACAGAAGCACCTGATTGGCTGAACACCACAGTCATAACTAACACCAGTTCTAAGCCTATCTCTGTTTCTGATGCTGTTTGTTTTATATTATTTATGACATATTTTTCTGAAGCCATGAGTACTTTGAGACCCGGGCTTGTAGCTTGGCGGTACGGTGCCGTTACATAACCGTGTGTGTGTGTGTGTGTGTGTGTGTGTGTGTGTGTGTGTGTGTGTTGTCCGCCGGACGGTTTACCGGGTACCAGCGGCTGTGATCCCACAATGCAGAGCGGATGGCGCGTCATTGGAGAGGGACGATGATGGCGGCGGTCGGTGCACCAGAAGTGATCACACAGCTGGAAAGCGCTGCCAAAGTTTTAATGGTGAGAAACTCCCGCTTTGTTTTCGTAGCCCGCTGGGTGTTCGGTACCGGGTCCGTTAGCTTTAGCCTCGGCTGGAGCTCGAGCGGTTTGCGGCTCCGGTTTCTTCTTCTTCTCCTGAAATGTGTTGAGCTTTTTATTTTTTTCTCTCCTTACCGGAGAGACGGTGTGTTGAGCGATGCGTGGCGCAGCGCCTTCTCCATCCCGTTTATAAATAAAAGCTATCCTCCTAACATTTCCCTACATCTTCAACACCAACACGTTTGAAATAAAATTGGGTTTATGTCCGCTTTTCCAGAAACTTCGCCTCCCGTTCCGCCGTTACATCAAGTTTTTTCTGCTCTCTGGAGACTCCTGCAGCATCTCGCTGTTGTCGGTTTTCGCTGTAGTTTCAGTCGGTTTGTAGCTTTAGCTCGTCCCTTACTTCCTAAAACACTCATTTACACCAAGTATTTGCCTTCTTGCCCCGTTTGGAGCCTCCTCCGTGGGGACAAATGAGGCTAAATACCCCTGCTAGGGGCAACTAGCTAAACCATGTGCATGTCATGGGTCAGTGTGTTGGTCAAATTAGCTGTAGCAGCGTGTTCATGCTCTCTGCCATCTTGGTTTTGAACTAAAAGCACCCTATTTACCCTGATGGAGATTTATAAATATATTAAAATAAAGTAGATTCGTGCTTTAACTTCACATTTCAGTAGCAGCAGGTGTCTCGTGAGTGGCTTTGAATAGAATACAGTAGAAATCCTTTATTGTTTAAGCAGCAAGCCTGCCATTTTCTAGAAGTGCAAAAGAAAGTATGCAAATTTAAAACATAAAAATCCAGTAGAAAAATGTACGAGTGCATTCAGCAGTCAAAATAGTTTGTTCTTAGGTGAATAAAAAATATTAAAAATTGTAGTGTAACTGATGTTAAACTTCTAGATGTTGCAGAACATATATGAACAAGTAATNAAAATAAAGAGCTGTTTAAGGTTGATTTTTCTCTGTTTTTGTATTTCTTTTTTTCCCCATTTCTATACTTTTACAGCCCTTTTGTGCTTCTTTTTCATGTGTACAGGGCTGCTTTTTGATATGTACCTGAAAAAATATATAGAATAGAATAGAATAGAATAGAATACAATACAATACAATACAATACAATACAATACAATACAATACAATACAATAGAAATTTACACGCCACAGCAGCATCCAAAAATATAGAAAGTACAAGAAAATAACAATAATTAAGTAATATACATCCTGGTGTTCACACACAGCAGGTTCAAGGCCCCACCATCTCCGGTTGGGCAGTCTACACACTGGCTGAATATGGGGAGAGTGACAGAGAGCGATGGATGATTAAAGTCTCCTGAGATAACGATCAGAGACTGAGGGTGTGATGTTCGCAGCTGGGACACTGCAAACGTCACACCCTCATGCTAGAGCAAAGTACTGAGAAATGCCCAGTCTGCCATTGATGCCTGTGTTAAACACTGTGAGAGCAGCTCAGCAGCAGACTGAAGGATTTTCAACACTAGATGGCGCCACCACCAAGCAAATCAGTTCAGAGAGCATCAGAAGTAAAATTATGTATTTACACAACCTGTACTTTGTCCTGTTCATTCTACTTCACTGTAAATCACACAAAGCACCCTTTTTTAGGTTTGATTTACTCTGAGCAAAAACCTAAACCCATCGTGACATTTAGTTAAATTCCGTTCACTGTTTTGAACATAACTTACCATTGCAGAAGTATTTGTTTTAGCATATTTTTGTGGTTGTTTTGCATCTTTTCATGGTAGTGTTGTGTCATTTGTTGTTGCTTTGCATGTTGTTATGGAGGTTTTTGAAAGTTTTGTGTCTTGTTGTGAAGGTTTTGTAGCTCGTGTGGTTGCTTTAGGTTTTCTTGTTCTTGTTTTTTTGAGGTTTTGTGCC
>NW_007580339.1:0-83582 GCF_000690725.1 Stegastes partitus | reverse complement strand
GAACACGTTTCAGTTTGCTTGAATTACGTCAAAATAAATCAGTCACATTATTTAATAGCCACACCTCGTATATCCCTAAACTGCAGCCTTTGCAATTTGGTAATGGGATTTTTTTCAAATTGGTATTTAAATTCGATATTGATTATTTATTGTTAGTTCAAGGCTGACTTGTCTTATGAATAATGCTGCTGATAAGCTCGTGGAAACAGGCTGAACTCAAATCTAAATCTCAGATGTTGTGCTCTTGCTCTGATTCTTTTGAGATTATTTTTGAATATATATAGAACAATAGATATTTTATTCATCCTCTCAGGGAAATTCAACGTGTCCAGTAGCTCACACATGTTACATTTAAGGAAAATAAAGAAAATAATGTGCAAAATAATGTGCAGATTGTGCTGGCTGAAGAAATATGAGATACCATCAAAAGCATGACTGTTACACAAGGAGGACGGCAGGAGTTTGCAAAGCTTTCAGCAGCATTAGTCTCATTGCTTACTACCCACACCTTATTTAGCTTCAATTGCAGGCTTTGAGAATTGTTGATTTGATTTATTTATTTATTTATTTTAAATTGGGATTTCAGTTTGGTATTGATTATTTGTTCAGCCGTAATTTGAGGCTGATTCCTCTCATGAAAGAAGCTGTTGATGCGCTCAGGGAAACTGGCTCAACTCTGGTGTTGAGCCAGTTCAACATCTCTAATGTCTTGATTCCTTTTAGATCAATTTTACCCTCTCTGTCTGATAAAACAAAGACAGTTAGGAAATAAGTGTAGAACGAGGGTACAATTAAGAAAAAGAGGACTTTGCTGGAGTTGGAACACAGAGATTGTCAGTCAGGGAGCCGTTAAAGCATAAGCAGTCACATTGTGAGTCTGTACACATTTCAAATGACACCTCTAAATAATAACTCAGAGTTGTTTCCTATAGTTGTGGTTTAGTTTTCCATCATTGTGCATAGACATCCCAAACCCACACAGTCATTTTCACATCTAGTTGAGACAATACTGGAAATGATACAAACTCCTGCATGTTTTATTTACTAGATTTAATTGCGGTGATTGTAATTGAGAGCTGTGTAGTGTGTTGACATCTGATCCTGTTTGTCTAGCGTTGCTTTGTCTGCAAAATCACGGTCTAGTAGTACGTTGGCTTGGAGCGTCGTGCTGCTGAATTGTATTGAGTTATGTGAAGAGATGTTTGTAACTCAGTCGTAACGGCACCATAAATCAAACCACTTTTCTCAACAGTTTAACACAATAAGAAACTTTTTAACCTGTAATAATTGATATTTCATTTGATTCATCAATTATTTTTAAGAGAAACACTTGCCAAAATTCTCAATTCCCAATTTAGATTTCAGCTTTTATTGTTGGGTTGTGGACGAAAGAAGACATTTGAGGACGATACCGTGGGCTTCGGGAAACACTGATCAACATTTTTCACTATTTTCAGATATTTTATTGACCAAATATCCTGATATAAACACATTACAGGTAAACGGCACCGTAAAATAAATCACCTTCCTCAACAGTTTAAAACCAAAAAGAACGTTATAACCTTTATGAGATCAGCTTGGTCACAATACACGTTTTTTTTTTTTCTGTTTTAAAATATATAAATGTATTTCCATCAAGGTAAATATTCCATGCAAATGCATTTTTTTCCCCTTTTTGTGCTGATGTTAAGCCCTTGAACTTATGCTAATAGTCTTTCATGTGTCGTGTGTGTGTGCCATCTCATCATAGTCTATAATGTGGGTTGAAGTGAGTGTGTGTGTGGTGTTCTCTCAGATAAAAAGGTCTTTCTTTCCTCGCTGCCTTCAGCCGCAGAGCTGCTTTTACTGCAATTAGGCCTGGAATGTGACTTTCCTGCTGAGCTGTGTCATGGAGACACTCCTCAATAAAAATCTGTATGTGTGTGTGTGTGTGTTACGCCGGTGTATTTGGAGCTGTAATGCCTTTTTTTATTATCATTGTGGGGTGTTTGTGTTATTATTGCCTGTCTTTTGTGTACTTCTGTGAGGTTTGTCCTTCTATGAAGTTCAAACAAAACAGGAAAAAGTACCATGAAGAAGTAACAGGATGTTTGTTATCAGGTTTTCAGATAGTCTTTTTAATTGCATTGATTTTATAATGAAGTATAAAAGGCAGTGTTGTCTGTTATTTGTGTTGACACAAAAGTATTTAGAACATCAGAAAATACCAATCTGGCTACTAAACAGTAGGACTGTTGTCTTGTAGATTATTTTCTTGATTTATTGACTTGATGTTCGGTCAATAAAATGTCTGAAAAAGGTGAAAAATGTCAATCAGTGTTCCTCACAGCGCTCGATATCATCCTTTTAATATCTTGTTTTGTCCACAACCCAACTATATTCAGTTTACTGTCATAGAGGGGGAAAGAAAGTAGCAAATGTTCAAATGTAAGCAGCTGGAATATGAGAATTTTTGCAATTATTTCTTTTAAAAAATTGCTCTTGTTCTTTTAATAGTTAACAAATAAACTACAAATAGCTGCAGCTCTACTATAATCATGGTGTTTGGTATGTGAGGCCGTGGCTGTGCTGATGTGAGGTGCTGAACGCTGCAGGAACATTCACCAAACACCCTCTGTGCATTCATGGCATCTCAAATAATTCAGAAAATCAGTCACGACATGAATGAGGATTGTGGTGTTCTCTGTAGTTTAAGTTTGTTGAAGAATTTTTCCTTTTTTGACTGTAAAATCCATGTTTTTATTTTGTCCATTTGCATTTCAAATCACATCTTTGTCATTGTATTTTTTTGAGCAACTTAAAATCATGTTTCCACATCAGTCTATCAGTACTGTGCTAACAGGTTTCATTACTAATGCTGTATATAATATTATATTCTTGCAGACAACACCTTGAAACTCACTCTTGTAAACTTGAATTTGATATTTGCAGTAGTGTGGGTTTTAAAACTATAAACAAAATGTTTAATTTCATTTTTGGGAGTTTGAGCCTTGTCTTCTAATTGTTCATTTTGTTTGTTGTTTCCAGGCACCGCCGTCCATGGTCAGCACAGAACAGAGGCAGCATGCAGAACATGTGTTCCTCTCCTTCAGGAAGTCCAAATCCCCCTTTGCCATTTGCAAGCACATCTTAGGTAACTGTTGACTTCATCACATAGCTTTCAATATGTTCATAAAGATGAATTTATATCAGGAAGACTGTTCTTTTTCTATACAGATGAGAATTGCAGAGTTGTGTTGCTCAAAGGCACTTTTACTGCCATATTGACTGTTTTATTTCACTTTCCATTTAATCTGAGCTTCAGCCTCTGATGTTATGCTGACAACTCTTCCTTTGTGATGTCTACGTCAGGGCTCCAGACTGTGACCATTTTTTGAGAGTGTGCAAGTTGAAATTTCAACTGTTCGTGTTGGTGCCAGTGCATGGTGATCATTAAGCTGGTT
This sequence comes from Stegastes partitus, assembly GCF_000690725.1. Taxonomy (NCBI): domain Eukaryota; kingdom Metazoa; phylum Chordata; class Actinopteri; family Pomacentridae; genus Stegastes; species Stegastes partitus. The sequence continues at coordinate 80,139 of NW_007580339.1, read as the reverse complement.
TGGTGTCACTGTGACCGGGGCAGGCAGCAACTGTGTTAACCACAGCGGTGGAAAGCAACACTTTTATAACTTTGGTGGACTGCGGTATTTACACTTACAAATGCGGTTGTCTTATGAACTGTGGAGCAAACCTGCATTCGTTATTTTCCATGAGCGGAACAGCGCATGTAGGTGCGCTCCTTATTGTACAAAAAAAAAAAATAGATTCTATTCCATCTCTGACCAATCTGACACTAGAATGCCCCAGTTTACCTCTTTTCAAAGTACTGCAGCCAGCAAGAGTAGCTACCGCAGCCTGCACTGTGGGGCCTTTAGGGAACATCTGTAAATTGTAGAGTATCGATAAGCAGCTGTTCAACAAGTGATGTGTTTTGCCTGTGACAAGACGGGAGGTGTGGCCAAATAATGAAGTCGGTCGCATTGGTGCTACCAGTGAAAATGTTAGTGGAGCCCTGGTCTACATGCACATTTTCATGCCACGGAGCGCCATACAGACAGAATGTCATTCTCAGTTGATTAGTGGAGATAAACAGTGCAACCTCTAATTTTACAGATTCACTTCTAAGCAAAATAAATCCACATCCCACAGGACCTGTTTCAGTTGTGTCATCTCTCTGACAGAACAAATACTTTCACTGCAACCTGCACATCTGTGTGAAGCAGCGACATAAGGGCGTGTGCTTCATTATAAGAAACACTTATCTTTCAGTTCGGGTCTATTTCACTCGGTCTTGTGCCTCCCCGTGTACAGTAGTGCTGGAGCTGAGCCGATTCGGTCCAGACACTGATGCATGACTGCTGCCGCTGTGCTGCTCTGACCAGGCTGCTGGTTCAGATAAGATGTACGGCAGCGCATTGCAGACTGAGATACGTCCCAGCCGTGTCCACATTTAGAAGCAAACTAAAGACTCTGATATTTTCTCAGTCTTTTACTTATTGTATGCAGGAGTCTGGTATCCTTTATTAACAGAGTGTAATACAGTAAATTCTACATTCATGAATGTTTTCATCAGCTTTACAGAGTGTTAAATACAACTTTCACTGCATATCCTATTTACAACATTAAATAATTTCCTCGTTGCTGTTGCTTTTTCCAAATTTTCATTTCTAAATCACTCCATTATTATTTGCATAGGAACAGCAGAACAGGGGACTATGATGTTGAACAAAAACTCTGTCAACAGTGTCTTGCAATTGTGGCCACTATTTGAGGTGACAAAACGATGTTGTTTCACTGTTTAAATTGGCATCACAAAGCTCCATGTGATGAAAAGTCAGATCTAAAAAAAAAAAAAAAAGAAGTCTGGATGTCTTTTTGAGGTGACAAAACGATGTTGTTTCACTGTTTAAATTGGCATCACAAAGCTCCATGTGATGAAAAGTCAGATCTAAAAAAAAAAAAAAAAGAAGTCTGGATGTCTTTTTCAGTGTTGCACCTTGAGAAAGGTTCAAGGGAGCTTTTTGCTTTTTTAAATTTAATTACATTTTTGTTTTTGTTTTTTTTTTTTAAACACAGTTGTCTGGTTAAAATGTCTGGTTAAAATTTTATATTTTGTCATAACAAAATAAATAATAGAAAAAAAACACAATATGATGATGTCAGTTCCCCTCTGCCCCAGGTTGTACAGCCCTAATATAAATTCAGTTTATATGTAACTACCTTGTACCAAAATCTGTGGTCAATCTCCTTCTAACTAATGTGTCTTTACAAGTCTGATCTGCAGGGCAGAACAGGAGTTTTTCCTGCAGATTATTTTAACTCATCACTTTTAAGCATTGCATTTCTCCATTATTGTTCTCCCTCCTTATATATTTTTGTTTTCCCTCTGCAGAGACCAGTAAAGTGGACTATGTGCTGTTCCAGGCAGCTACTGCCATCATGGAGGCCGTTGTGCGGGAGTGGATCCTGCTGGAAAAGACGAGCATCGAGTCGCTCCGGGCATTCCTTCTCACCTACGTCTTACAGAGGCCCAAGTAAGGAGGAGCAGCATTTCATAAAACCTGCATCTCTTACAGTAGTATTAAATATGTGTTATTGACCTCAGTGGTTGAATGGTACCTCATTAGAACTGGTCTTCTGTGTTATAAGTCTGAATAACTGTCCCAACAATCCTTAATGATCTTTAGCAAACCTTTCGTTTCCCGGACACATTATGAGTTGAGTATGAGATTTTGCTAAATGTTGAAAATCAGTGATGTTCCAGATATGAATAGTATAATAAGATAATAATAATATTGCGCATATCAATAATATTGCACGAGTGTGAAGTATTGATATTGCACAGATTTGAGCTGTATTGCATACATTTGTCTGCACAGTGGCATCTGATAGCTTCCTCATACTTGCTCCACATCGCACATTTAAGTCTGTGCAAATGCTCATATTCATTTGTCGTACAGTCTACAAAGTCTCTGATCTGCTGCAGGTTGTAAAATCTCTCCACAGACATTTAAAAGGATTTCTGTTTACTTAAAGTCAGTGTAATTTTAAAAACACAACAGACATAAAAATCTTTTCCTGCTATAATGTCAAACACAACACTTGTATTTAACTTTATGTTTAACTGTTTTCAGTCCCTGTGGTTGTCATTATTATATATCAACCTCTCACAGTATCTGTTTACTGCCTAAATGTCTCTTTGTTTGTCCGTCCAGTCTGCAGAAATACGTCCGTGAGCAGATCCTGCTGGCTGTGGCGGTCATTGTGAAAAGAGGCTCTCTAGACAAAAGCATCAGCTGTAAAAGCATCTTTCATGAGGTCGGACAGCTCATCAGCAGTGGGAACCCCATAGTGGTGAGAGACACGCGCCTGAATTATAGATGCAGAGCTTTTAGTGAAGCATGTGATGTTTCTTTTATTGATTCATGTTAGTTACATCGAAAAAGTAAAGTTTTGAATTGGGGATTTTTGTTTTCATCTCATATGCAAGACGCACGATTGTTCAATCTTTGTGCAAGTGTCTGTTAAACTGAGAAGAAAATACCTGAGATTTCACATTTACAGACTGTAAGGATCACACACAGACATAATTATTCATTATTTAATTATGCACATTGGTCGGAGTTATCAAAAGAGTTATTTTGAATTTTTAATGAATAAATACCGATGTGCATAATGTGATATTGGCTCAAAATGCTACATTTTAAGAAGTAAGTATAATTTTCCAGTTTATTCATGTTTCATAAAATGGATGAAATACATGTGTGATGGTTGTGACCAATCAGAATTCAAGAAGTCACTGAAAATATGGAACTTATAGAAAGCATTTAAATGAGAATGTTTTCTTTTAGCTAAAGTGGGGTCACATTTAGCATATTTTTTGCCTTGATGGGCCACGTTTTTGCCCTGGTTACTGACTTCTTACATGGGATCTGGCTCACAGTACAGAGAGCTCAGTCTGAAAATAAAAAATGGCACAAAGGCCAAACTGGGAAAGAAGCTCCAGGCGTGCTCCTGTGGTTAGATGGAAGTATGATATTTAAGGCCTGTTGTCTTTGCTCCTGCACTCGGATGAGTTTTGACGACATTTTTGGTGCTGTGAAATTTTTTGGCGTCACCGTATGTCATTAAAAAGACCAATGAGGGCTGAATATGTGAACGGGTGGGACTTAGCACACTTATGAAACATGAAGGTGATATATTTCTCTCCCATTTTGAAAGATAAACTCACAACTTTTTCTCAGTGCTGATCTGCATTCTGAAACAAATCTGGCTTTATCCAGTAGGTGGCACTGCTTCATTTATTTTTCCAAACCAAAAATAGTCACACAAGACTCATTCACAGACTATGGAAGGTAACTTTACTGACAGCATCAAATGTGATGAATTTGTTTGTAGTCTTTGTTTGCACTTATGTCATACAACAGTTTTTCCAAATATTACATATTAACAATTTACACAAGTGTAATTTTGCATTTAGTGGACAAAGAAAATCAATATAGTTTTTACACTGGTACACCAAAGATTTTCATTTGGGTGCACTCAAAAGGAGTCTCTTTTGATGCTGAGTTATAGCATGTAAACATTGCCGCATTTCTCAACACGTTATGTAAAAAATTTGCAGACGAATGTACATTTAACCCGTTCTTTATCATCAGGATGATGTAGGACTTAAAGTTTGGAAAAAGGAGATCTGCTTTGGATATGATTTATTTTATTATTTTTTTCTGGTTTCTCACTGCTTTGGTCTGCTGCCGTCTGGCTCTGAAACGCTGCCGTTGGGGAGACTGCTGCGCCAACCACACGCCTGTCACTGCACAAGACGAGTTTCTTGGAGACATTTTGTTTTATTTTTTGGATGTTTTAATTCAGACTGTTGATGCTCGGACAACAAAAGCGCTGTTCCAGACATGCTTTGGCAATACAATGCATATTGTTGTTGACAATTTTGTTGTGGCTTCAGATGCTATAATTTACAGATGCCCCGTAAATGCTTCACGTGCATCAGCTGTGCGCATAGAAGCCTCTAGTCCCCACCTGGTTACTGCAGCACAGGCAAGAATGTGACCAAATGTTTGTCTCAAATGAGTGGAAAAAAGGTGTTCTAATGTAAGATTTACCTAGATTTAATAAATATCAGGTTTTCCAGTTCAAACAATGAAAACATTTATGACAGATTTTTGTTCACATGTGCAACCAGACTGGTCTCACTGTGGAACCCTGTTTTACTCTTTGGTGCAGGAAATTATGCAATATGTACTCAGACAGAAGTCATTTTCCAGTGTGACTTTGGAACAAAACTCCCAATTAATCTTCTCCTCAAGAAAACAAATGCTTTTCCAAAGCTTTCATTCATATTTTTGTTTCCTTGGATCTTTGGTGAGCTGTCTGACTACCAACCACAGCTTGTTTTATTGTTTTCCAGCTGCTCCATTTCCATTGTACGTTCCATTTTGAAACAATAGTGGTCATCAAAATCCAGTTGCATGCTCACTTTTTTCAGTAAGCTTAATGTTGTAGTTTTTCCAGTGGAACACACACATAATGAAAACCTGTTTAGAGTTGGTATGTATTATGGAATCGGAACGGAGTATCGGTTGTTCCACATGAATCAAGCTTCCTTCTTTTCAGGTCTTGCCTGATGATTATTGTTTGAGTTTGATCTCGGTGTAACTTTTTCTTGGTATAACCTTTGATCCTCTCCTCTGCAGCAAACACTGGCCTGCTCCATCCTGACCGCTCTGCTCAGCGAGTTCTCCAGCTCCAGTAAGACCAGCAGCATCGGCCTCAGCATGGAGTTTCATGGCAACTGCAAGCGTCTGTTCCAGGTTTGTTTCCCACCTCATCTTCAGTCCCCTATTGTCTCCTTGTTTTAGTCAGCTGCTTCTCCCTTTATTCATCACTCTTCATTCCTCGTGTTCATCTATTTGTCTGTTCTTTCCCTCTGCAGGAGGAAGGCCTGCGACAAATCTTCATGTTGACCATGGAGGTGCTGCAGGAGTTCAGCCGGCGAGAAAACCTCAACGCCCAGATGTCCTGCGTTTTCCAGCGCTACCTGGCTCTGGCCAACCAAGTCCTCAGCTGGAACTTCCTGCCTCCCAATCATATCCTTTTTTTTTTTTAATAACACATTGGATTAAGTCTGGAACGATATGACTCTGAACAACAGGTCAGTCCCACACACCTCCATTATTACGCAGACTTGTGTGGTTTGTGTCTTTAAAGAACAGTCATTCTTCAGAGTAACAAGGTGCAGATTGGCATAGAATAAAATTAGGAAACTGCAGTGATCTAATGTTTGTTGTTTTACTCGTTGTTTCTGTTGGCTGTGATAATAGTTCGCATTATATTGCAATTTAACTGGAGCAATCTGACAGCAGACAACTTTACAACTGAGTGAACAGCAAAAAGGAATCAGGTGATAGACTTAACAATATTACTGTATAATTTGATAAAATGTATGTTGATGTTAAAGGCAGCACTAAAAGAATTCCTTAAAGTGTCCTTGTATACTATGCTAGATTTGCAAGTGTTTCTTTTTTTTTATTGTTTATTTGTTTATTGCCTTTTTAAATAGTTTTTGCCTCTTCTAGTTTAAATAATATGCAGCACAAAGTTGCTGTTGATTTTTTATTTTTTTTAATAGTAAGAGAAATGTTTTGATTGTACAGTCAGAGGTTAGGGTAACCTTCCAAATCTCAAGCAGCTTTTGGCCGTTGTTTGCTCATTTTTTACTGCCCTATAAAGTCCTGCAGCTGTTTAGAAACAGCTAGACCATGGCCAGAAGTAGAAAGAACTCCAAAATGTCTTTTCTGCAGCATAGCCCAGTTCCATCCATCCATTATCTATACACTGCTTAATCCTCACTAGGGTCATGGGGGGCTGGAGTCTATCCCAGCTGACTTAGGGCAAAGGCAGCGGACACTCTGGACAGGTCACCAGTCTATCACAGGGCTACACTTAGAGACAGACAACCAAGCACACTCACATTCACACCTACGGACAATTTAGAATCACCAATTAACCTCAACATGTTTTTGGACTGTTTGGGAGGAACTGCCCACACTGCACAGGGAGAACATGCAAACTCCACACAGAAAGATCCCGGGTGTCCTCACTGGGACTCAACTGGTGACCTTCTTGCTGCGAGGCAACAGTGCTAACCACTGAGCCACCTTGCATCCCCAATAGCCCAGTTAATTTAAAAAAAAACAAAAACTTGCCTCTTATCTGCTCTTTGTAAACCTGCAGTTCAGCTGAACAGTCTCTAAATTGATGTCATGTGAATGTAGTTTGCAGCCAATGAGTGTCGAGTTTTTGTTATTTTCAGAATCTTGTCTCTGCAAACGGTTTATTTTTGGTGAGTTTTTAAATGAGAGTGGCTAAGTGGGTAAAATGCTAAAACAAAGTTTGAATTTGTTTTTCAACCTAATGGTACATCACAAACCAGTAGTTCAAAGAATGATGGCAAGTAGAAAATCTGGTGATTCTCCCTTGTTTTTTTAATTTTATTTTTTTTAATTTTTTTTGTGTGTGTTTCTGGTTCTGATAAATGGTGTAATTTCAGCATTTTTTTTTTAGGTATAACATGCATAGAGTTTGGAAGGTTAAGAGAAGAGAGTCAGGTTAGTGTTTTACTTTGTTCCTGAGTACTTGAATGTCTTTGCAGACATGAACAGGGCTTTGTTGTGCAGATGAGTGTGCATTGTCCCTATAATGGCCAATATATCCTCCTTGCTATTCTGCTGTGTGTCTGGGTGTGTGCAAGTATGCGATGCCCAGGAATGCATATCTGTCCGTCAGTTTTGCTTTGTAGTTCATCTCTTGTGCACACATCCATGTTATCTTTGCAGTTGGCCGCATTGTTGAGCGATCTTAGGCACTTAGTGTGTGTGTGTGTGTGTGTGCAGCCAGGCTCATTACGGCCTAAATCCCAACAGCCTGGCATCCTCTCTGCTGTCTGAGGGGATCTGGAGTGGCGCTTGCTGCCAGCCAGGGCCATGTATCACTTTCAAAGAGGTGTCTGTGCGTCCATCCCTGCATCATTCCAACAGCACACCACCCCCTGCCTTGGCTTGTTGAGGCTCCCCTTGGTATGCCCGGCACGCTCAGTTCGATATGTGTGTGTTCTCAAAGATGCACTTTTAAGTCTTAAGAGCTTTTGTAGTCAATTTTTAGACAACAGTTTAATTTTGCTGTAGTGTTGGGTGTCTATACGAAGCTACCAGAGCAGTTGCTGGACATGTCGGGGACCTTTTAGGTTGAGGTTAAAGCGGGTGACCGTGGACTTGAAAGTGATGTAAAACAACTAAATATTACGCATCTATTCAGTTTGATTAGTATGGATATGGTGTGCTTATATTATACATACTGTTTCCTCTGTGCCAGGATAAAGTTCCTTTAGCTATCTGTCTGTGTTAAGCAGTTGTGGGCAATGTTGAAACTCAGGGTTTTTTGTGATGAAATACTTGGATTTGCAAGGTAATTACTTTAATGGATTAGCCAGATCTAGACTTTTTCCTGGGGGTTATTCACACATATAAATGGATTTTGAAGCAATTCTTAGACAATGTGCTGTACTGCCATTATACCCCAGTACATATATAGATATATAAACAGATCAGTCAAGTCAAAACCACCCTCATGCCACCAAAACAGCTCAGAACCGTCGAGGCCTGAACTCCATACAACTCTGAAGGTGTTTTTAATATCAGGCAGAAAGGTATTAACTAGGGGTGGGACTTTAACACTTTAGTTACGATTAATTAATTACATCAAAAATAACGCGATAAAAAAATTTGTCGCTATCCAGGACTGCTAGTGCTAACAGTTCTGGCAGTTTCTGTACTTGCTACAACATGCTTTGCATTCAGGTGGTACCGTAAGCTTGATGTGCTTTGGTGGGATGCAAATTCTTTTTTGCATAAGTTGCACATAACCAGGCTCTTGTCAAGGTTTCCATCAGGCAGTTTTTTAAAATGAAACTTGCCCTCCATCAGTCCAAGCAATGCTCTCTCATCGGATTCCTCCGTGTTTGTTGTTGTTAGCGTAGCGCTGACGTATGTTGCACATCAGTGTGATTGGTGGACCATGAAATTGGGCACTGACAAACATTCCGTGTTACCTGGATGTAAACTGCGATTAAATGCATTACTTTTTTGAACATGTTATTTTTGTTGTAATTAATTAATCGTAATTAACGTTTTGAAGTATATTAGGTGTGGGACTTTAACGCGTTATTTTTGCGTTAAAGTCCCACACCTAATATTAACAGAAAATCTTTTATGATCTGATAAATGCAAGCTGGATTGTTTTCTAGCGAGTTCCAAAAACGCTGAATCAACACATTGAACTCTTTGTCAGCTTTGCCAAAACATTCCTGAACAGTTTTGAAGTGTGGCAGGAAGCATTATCCTGCTGAAAGAGGCTGTTTCCATTGAGGACTGCACATGTTCTGCAACAGTCTTTACATTATTGTCAAAGGAACACTCATGTGAATGCCAGCACTCAAGTTTTCCCAGGAGAACACTGTCCAGAGCATCACACTGCCTTCCTACAGCCCATCCTGCTGCCATCTTTTCCCCAGATAAACAATTCACCTGTGGGCTGTACTATGAAGTGGGATTAGTAGGTTAGCAGGTATGTTGAGCCTAAAGTCAGAGTTTTTAGTGTTCCAAAGGTGTCTCTCAGTTAACCTGTTAGATCACCATGGTAACTGATGCTGCAGAGCTAACCTGGTCTGGAGCAGAGTTTCAGATTTAAATCGGCTTTAAGAAGCGCCTTCATTCAAACAAATCATTTCCTGACGATTCTTTAGGAGCGAGTCAGATTCTCAGCTGAGGGAATATGTTTTATCTGTAAACTTTTCAAAGCTCTACTTTACTAAAACCACTAAATGAAGTTGTTTAGTTACAGTATCACACACTGTATGCATCATGTTGCCATCGGAACCCAACATGTATTTAGTTGCCGATGCAGGAATCACATAAATAAATATGTTTTTATGTTTGGTTCTGATTTACTGCTCAGTCCATTTACTCTGCTGGTACTGAGCTGATGGAAAACAGATTAGAAAATAAAATAAATGATTCGTCTGATATTTATTGCAGAGAATATTCAGTCAGTAACATTGATTTCACTTTGATTTGGCAAAAAATTAAAGTGAAATCCTGCCTTATGGGACAGTGTCAGACCTAAATGCACTTCAATACAAGATCACGTTTAAATATATGAAGCTTAAAGTTTAACAGTTTGAATGTGCAGCTGTCAGTTAGAGATCAGCAGCTGCATCGATCAGTAAAATAAATATATTAACACACGATTAGAAGTTTACTACCAACAGTCCTGTCTTGCATCATTTGCAGTGACAGCGTGTTTTGCTGTCATAATTTATATTCCTCGTAGCTCTCATTTTAACAACTTGTTGACTGAAGTAGGCGGTACTCCATTGGTTCATTTTGGATCACAGAAGAGTCACATGACGTGTTACACACCCCTTTTTATGTTAACATGCACAGAGTCTATAGCACAATGCCTGAGTTGACAAAGAAAGTTGATAACCACTCTGATGATGCCTGTTATCTCTGACTGGGGTTTAGTTTTGTCAAGCTGACTTCCACAGAAAAAGCCCGACTGTCAAACCCTGGCCATCCACATGATGTAAGAAAAACAACAACAAAAAAACATGATTCACCATACTTGATTACCTTCTTGCATTGCTGCTGGGTCATTGTAGGTGCTTTCAGTGGTGGACAAGGCTTAGCATGGAAACTGACACATGTCTATCTAAGCAGCACTAAGGGTTTCTGCCATTAGTGCTACAGCAGCTCTTTAGAGAGACTGGACCAGTCGTTACTCCCCACGTGCATCAGTGAATCTTGGGTGATCATGGTTCTGTCACCAGTTTTCTTAGTTGTCCTTCCTTGGACCACTTTTGGTAGCCACTGCATACCGGAAACACCCTAAAAGACTTTCTGTTTTTACTCTCAGTCCTCGTGCCTCAGATCCTTACCGTGCCCATTTTCCCTGCTTTCATCACATCATCTTCAAGAACTGAAGGTCACTTGCTGCCTGATATATCCCACCTCCTGAAACACGCCATTGTAACCGGATAATCAGCAGATATTCACTTAACCTGTCAGTAGTTTTAATGTCGTGGCTGATCAGTGTTTCCTCTGGACAGTAGCTATAATGTTATAGAACTACATATAGCATGACTAAAGATGTAGTCATCATTGCCCACACTTAACGGCACATTTATTCTTCAGTTTGCTCAGGAGAGCTTAGAATAATCTCTTGCAAATGCAGCCAAAGTTCAACTCTCTTAACAGTAGCTAGATTTTGCACTTGCACTTAAACTTAATAGACTGTACGCTTCGCATTTAATGTAAGTACTTTTGACATTGGTATTTTCACAGGTCGACAGCATTAAATGTTTTTAAGTGTGGATCTCTGCCACCTGAAGTATACGGCAAAATCATTAAGTAACCTTCATGGCTGTGGAGTAAAGATAGCTGGATAATTTATAAATAAATAGAGGTCTCCTTGTGGTGTTAGTTGCATGTAAATAGAGCTGTTGTTCTCTGGTTTCTTGATGTTGAGTTGTCATGAATGTTGAATGCACTGTCTCGGGCCATAAAAATAGCATATGAATTCTTAAATCAAGTGGCATTCTCCTTGAAATTCGGCGTGCATGTGAGTGTGTGCAGGGTCTTTAAGTGTCTGGGCGGTTGTTGAAAAGGAGAACGGATTGATGAAGACCGCTGGGAGGCCTGAGCGAGTGCGGCCGCCTGTCTGCAAGTGTCACAACACGCCTGTGCCGGCGCGATGCGATGTGAACGTATGCCAGTGTATGTATCAGGGGGCCTCTCTTTAATTGCGTGGCTGACAGCGGCCACCTTTCACACAAATACGCACCGCACACACGCGCGCTCCTCAATAGGCCTTTTCAAACAGCCTCCCTCCCTCAGATGAACCGAGCGGCATGCCTGTCATCTGTCCTCGCCGCCGCCGCCGTCTGAACCTCGGCCCTTCGGCTCTGGTGTCATCTGGTGGAGACACACTCCCCAGGCATCGCTACGACACGTGTCACTCGGCACTCGGCTTCACTCTGGCAAGGGTCGCGGTCGGGCCTCGAGGCTGTGGCGGCAGTCAGGTGCTGTAAATGGGTGTCCGAGCTGACAGATAAATAACCCTCCGTCTCTGCTGCCCTAATGTTCCTGCATTACCCGGCATATGTGGGGGGCTTTTTATGTTGTTCAGATGTCTGTGGTATGTGGGGGAATCTCCAAATTCTTGCAGCTGAAGTGGGGGCCTTGTTCTGAAGCAGTTTGCCCGTCACTTGTTCAGTCCATCACTTGTATTTCACGAACCACCATTAAGTTTTGTGCAGAAATTCAGTGTTCATAAACTCACTAAGGCTATTCCCTCTCTCTGTTTTCCATCACTGATTTGCTTGAATTTTTCCTTTCAAAAAATGACGGATGTTTTAAGATAGTGTGTGGAAATTTTTAGATTACCATGTCAAGCACTTTCAAGTACTTTGTTTGTAGATAACCCTCCGTCCCTGCTGCCTCAGAGTTCCCGCATAAACCAGCGTATGTGGGGGCTTTTTATGTTGTTCAGATGTCTGTGGTGTGTGGGGGAATCTCCAAATTCATTCAGTTCAAGTGGGGCCTTGTTCTGTGGCAGGTTTCTCCCATCTGCTCTGTTTTCTTCACGAGACAGGAATGTAGATTTCACGGTGCATCAGCTCACTACAAGTCAAGTTGTTTCAAATTAAAGCATGGCCTTCCCTGCCTCTTTCACTGAGGCATTGTTGTCTTCATTTCCTGCTTGACTTGTATTTAGCAGACCTCCACCTCTGGATTATTCTTTTTATTTATAGTTTGACGTACAAATCGACTGATGAAGTTTTTTTTGTTGTTTCTTTAGGCTCGATGCCAATTATTGGTAATCAAAACAGAGAACTGATATTTTGACCCAATAAAGATTAGATGTAATTTTGTCACAGCATGTGATCACAAGGGACCTGTCATTCATCACTAGGCTTCTTCATTAGTACGGGTGACAATAATTGAATATGTACAATAGAAATAGGAGTGAGTAAATTAAGATGCTCTCCTGTGTTTATGTGGGATCAACTGAGATGTACCAGTTTGTCTCCATTGCTGTTCTTCTATATTTTTTTTGCAATCTCTGCTTGAGATGTTTCTGACACCACGGACTGACGACAGAGAGAGGAAGCTGCATCAGACCTGGAGTAGAGCTTTTATTCATCAATAATTGTTCAATAAAAAACGCAGATAATAGAAAAAATGTCAAATATCACCCATAATAATCAGCCAGGCCGATAATCGGTCTATTCCTAGTTTAGCATAATAAAAGTGGCATTAACTTCCCCTGATTAGGGGTTATTCTCGTGCCAAAGAGACGACTGTCAGCCCAACACTTGTCTCAGCCGAGCTCAGTATTCTCATTAGCTAGTCAGAGGTCAATTTATAGGCATTTTGGCCCTCAGGTTAAGGTTAGGATTAGAAGTGTGTAAGTTGATGCTGGATGTTTGCCTTGGCCCTGACCTATTCAGAGAATCTGTTACGACTACTGTCTAAACACAGGCGGGAGGGAGCGTTACAGATGCTTCATATGCTGATGGACGGCACACATATTTCTTTAAGATTGTGTGAGACTTAAAGTAGAAAAAAGAAGATATAAATAGATTTTTTTTTAAGGTATTGCCGCTGTCACTCTGACAATCACAGAAGTTATCCACTGCTTTCAGTAGATTTTTAAAACAAAAACTGCTGGTCGACTCACTTTCAGCACATTTTTCCTTTTCCTACTATTGAAAATAAAAGCCAGAATTTTTTACTGTTACTTCTTCTCATGCCATTTTACGATGAAAAATATTCCCGTCCTGTACAAGATTTCCTCATTTCACTTCTTACAACTCTTAAAACATAAGACACTTGTTAATGAAATTCACGCACAGTCATATATGAGGCGCTACCTTCATGCATACTTTCTGATTCTGAAGAAACAAGCAGACGTTGAGAACAGTGGTGTAATTGGTTTTTTATTGGTTCAACTCAGCAGAGACAGAATTAATGACAACTGCTGCCCAAACAGATGGGGAGGGGGGCCAAACAGTAGAAGGAAATGTGAAAAGTAAAGGGAGGGGTGGGGTCGCCGAGGAAGTATTCCTGGACTGTTATTTCACATGGCGAGGCTGCAGGGGAGTCTTATGGCAGGATATATCACTTAAACCCCACCACGCGCCTTAGCATAGCGCTGCGGTCTTCGCACGGCCGCTGGCAGACGCTCAGCTAGTCTTCCTGTGCGGCCGACTCATCCTCGGCGAGGATCAGCCATAATGAATAGAGGATACGGGAGAAGCTTGCTAATCCACGATCCTCGAGCATCAAGGTTGTCGGGGCTTGCAAAAAATTGAGATTGCTGAGATAGGCTGATTGTTGGCTATTTAAAACAGCCACCAAAATACTATCAAGCTCATTTGTGAGACGTCTGCAAATTGTTGACGCTGTTGATTGTTGTGAAGGAGCTGAGAATATGAAATCTGAAACGGAATTAGTATTTGCTGTGGAGGTGCTTAATAAAAGAGACCACACACTCACACATTCTATGTATGAGGTAACCATTTGCAAACAATGCTTTTGTTTCCTCATCTGGAAACTAATTACAGACTTGCAAACTTGCCTCTGATTGCAGAACCTGGAGAGGGGAACACAAAATCTAAAAAAGGAATAAATAAAAAAAAACCAACAAATTAATACTTGACAACATAATAAAAGGTTCGGAAATCGAACAGTTAGATTAGTCACATTGACAGACAGAAGGTTTAGATATTAAGGCATCGAGAAGTAGCACATCTATACAGGGTTTACAGATCCATCAGTTGTTTGGTCCACTATTTTTTCCCCAATATTTCATGAATTGCCATGAAGTGTTGTCAAGATATTCAATGTCCATAAAACAACTGAGGCGCTTCCCTAGGTGGTCTTCTTTTTTTTAATTTCTGATTTGCTTTAAATTTCTAATCATAAAGATGGATGTTTAAAATGGTACACGTGAAATTTTAGATTGATATTTCAAATGTGTTTTTTGTGCGTTGAAATTTAAATCTACGTTTAAATGACAATATCTCAGGAACTGTTAAAGCTAAAAGGGGAAATTCTCATCATGCCATTGCTTTGCCATTGAATCTGTAATGTTGGACAAGTAGATCAAATAGTCTGTAATTATAGGTGAGTTAAAATGTGAAAAAAGCCAATAAAAGTTCCATCTTTAAACAAAAATTATTTTAAAAAATGATAAGGTAAAAGTCAACTAGTGATATACCACTAGCAGCACGTCATAATAATATAAAACAAAGCATATAGAATACTTTTTATTATGAAGTACTTGATCACAAACATTTTTTACAAGTTAGTTTAATTGAACCTGAATTGAATTGAACTGGTTGAGCAGGTCCAACAAGTGGTATCACAAAAAAAAATAAAAAATACTGCTAAATCGCCTGATCTTTTGTGACCCCACTTTGTCAGCATAGACCTAATGTTTAATATATTTTATAAGAAGTTATCATCTAAACATAGCCTCAAACTTTACTGTGTGAAAAACAGGTGCTGAAAGTGGGTTGGCAGGTAATTTTTGGAAAGTTTGGCCTCAGAAAGAATGTCATGTCAAGCTACAGTTTCACAAGCATCTCTTTTAATATCCATATTTCGTGCTATAAAAAATTCAAGCAAATCAGAGATGGCTGAGGAGAAATCGCTTTAAAAATGGAATTATTTGAGATGGAATGACTCACAGTTGACATTTTCACTGAAATTCCTTGGCAACTTCTGTATAGCTTGACAAAAAAAAAGTCTGCACCAATTTTCATAGCAAAGAAAGAATTTGCATAAATTTTACTGTTGGCATTTATGGCCATGTAATAATTTTGTGGATCCTAAGAGACAAAGACATGATCTGTTAAAAAAATACAATTTGTGCAATGATCTAGAAAAACTGATGATATTCCTTATGGTCTAGGCTGATTACCTAAATGTGGCATGCTAACATGTTAAAGTAAGATGGCGATCACGGTAAACATTATATTTTCGACCAATCAGCAAATCAGTAATGTCACTGTGGGCTTGTCAGCATGCTAATGTTACCGTTTAGCACTGGTGTGCTAAAGGACAGTCTTAGATTTGCTAATGTGGCGGTAATGCTTCATCTTGTTTGTAACACATATTTGTGCAGGCGCTGAAGTGTTCTGGAAAGTTCTGTAGTATTTAATTTACAACTTGTTCACTTTGGGTAACATGCAGGAACAAAATGCCAAACCCAGAAAAATTCTGAGATTCTGGGTATTCTGAGTATTGAAGTATTTTGTTGTTTGGTTTTGTGGTCTCAGAAAATGTTCAGCCTACGTGTACTGTTTTGTAGCTGTAGATCATGCACGGCATCTGAATTACAGCCCATGAAGAAAAGAGCGACGGCTTTTTATTTTAGCTATGTTCTGTCATGCTTTGAAGTGGAGAGCTGTGCGTTGATGCACCGTACCTGGGCTAAGGTTCACATGCAAATCCATAAATACTGGACGGTGTTTGTCACACGAAGCTGAAAAAAGATCTGCTCGTTTTGGTCACAATAAATAGAATCAGCGCAGGAAATTGAACTTGAAACGCTGATTGTTTCTCTGCCAAAGTGACTGTAGGATCAGGCAAAAAGCCCTTTTATTGGTGTTTGCCTGTTGTCTGGTGTTAATTAAGGTATTACTGTGTGTGTTTATATGTCTGCAAATTTGGCAGCTGCATGTGAGAACTCTGGGTGTGCGAGTCTCTTTAGTCGTGTTTGATTTAAACGCCTGCGGTCGGCGGTTTACGCTGGCTGTGTACTGAGTCGGTTGTGTGTGCTTGTGTGTGTGTGTGTGTGTGTCTGTCAGTTCGTCTTATCTTTGCAGTGGAAAACTGACGTGTCACATTAGTTATTCTTGAGCCTGCTGGAACCGTTGACATAGTAGCAGGTGATGTCTTTTAAAAACCCACCAAACCACAGCCACATGTCCTAGTCACTCCATGTACATTACTCATCCCAGAGGCATGTACACTACACTCACACACCGTCCATCTTTCTTTCGTTGGCGAGCGCGGTCGAGGTTGTAAATTCACATGTCAACTCAGCAACTAGATTTTCCGCTGAATTCAAAAGCCCGAACTCGCACCGAGTGAACACTTAATCAAGAGTAGTAGTTTAGTTTTACGTCATGTAAGTTGTTTTCAGGACGGCACATAAATGTTTTACGATAGTTCGGTGGGAACTTAGAAAAAAAACAGCTGTAATTTCTTTGCCGCTTTATAGATGTTGCGTGTCATATATCTTTATTTAAAACCAAATAAAGTACACAAGGGCTACATTAAAGTATTAACTTGTGCAGAAGTTCCCTCAGCATGGATCCATGTTGCTACACACACACATCTAATGCAGCTGTGAATCATTTGGTTCTACTTTCCAAATTGTGAATGTTTGTGGTTTTAGTTTTCTAGTTTTGTACTGATGAAAAAAAACAAGTATTTTGTGTTCTTACAATCACTAATGAATAAGTTGCAGCCGTACAGTAACCATCTGTACACTAATTCAGGTTCAGCCAAAATGGAAATTTTAAATCGCACTTTGTTAGAAATACCTTCACTGCTGCTGCTTTAAAGACAAAAGGCATCTTATCTTAAGCCCTATTTGGACAAGACTGGTATTTATTTTATATGTAATATTTAGAAATATCTTCATAGGTATCTGTTTTCGTTGCAGCGTATTGGCACTGAATAAGTGAGGTCTATGTGTTACTCATATTTTCTGATGTTATCAGCTGGTGAGCCTTTTTCAAGACAGCAAAATGTTCCCTGTCTGATGGATTTGAGCTCTCTGTGGTTGGGTCTCCATGCTGTGTAGCGACGTGAGCCTTCAGGATTTACGTTGAAAATACTCCAAACTTTCATTATAACTGCCAAAGCAGCCTCCAGATTTCTAAAAATGAGAAAGAAGCAAAAGGAACCTTGCAAGAACAAACAAAAAAAAAGACTTCCCCGAGTTAGAGAGATGCAGATTCACGCACTATTAGAATTATTGCAGAACCTCTGTCTCACAAAATATGCAGGTAGTTTATGGTAGAATTTGGCCTTCAAGCATTCTGGACATGCAGATTAACATCACAGATGACCTCCTCAGTTACTACAAGTATCGAGAGATAACCAGGCACAGCTTTAGACACAGCTTTCTAGTAAACATGCTACGCTTTATTACAAATGCTTTTTTGTTCCTTCTCAAGCCATTATTTACAAATCCTAAAGTTTTGCTTTATGTTAACTCATTTATTGTTGTTTGGAAGTCATGATACATATTCTTGGTGCATTGTTGCTCACGATACCAATGGAATTAATGAAATACAGCAGTTTTGCGAAACATTATAAGATGATACAGGCAATATCTGTAACTAAAGAAGAAAAAGGACCCCTGAAAGGCAAAAAGCAGGAACTTTATATTTATTTACTGCATTGTGGCGTCAGTGTGAGTTATTTAATGTTCATTTTGAATGTGTTATTTTTATCGATTTATCTCTCTGATTTGCTTTCATCACTTTAATGTCATATATTTTATAAGCGTCACCCCAGGTAATCATTTAGTAGTGAATCTGGTAGAGAATCCATGTAGAGCACCTGCATGCTTTCAATTAAAATATAAGCATTTGGCACCAGTGCATCATAATGTATTCTATAAATCGTACCCTGAATTCACACCTAAAGACTTTAAAGTTCAAACATTCATTTATAATTGCCCCGTGGTCTCCATAATTGAGTAGGAAGAAGAAAGGTGATGAGGAAACAAAAACCTTGTAACACGATATTTTGGATATTTTATCCCTACTTTGTGTACTTCTAGTAAAAATACAACATCCACATAATAAGTTTGAAGTTTTCTGAGTTGTTTTTGCATCCTGCGCTTAAATTAAAATAGTCTGGAATTCATAGTGATGGAACACGCTTGCAGCGTTTCTGCTGTCAGACTGTATTACATCTCTGTCCATCTGTGTGAACATAGCTGAGGTAGCTGTGTAGTTATCATTCCTGAGGTCTCTTGTGAGTTTTGTCTCAGTCATATGATCTTTAGGAGGGTTTGTACAGCCTCGATCACTGAGGTGGTCCCTCCCCGAGGAGACTGTCTCCGTCTTCGTGCTGTAGGACTTCATCAGCAGCACTTGTTTTTGTTTTGTTCTTTGTTCTCATATTAACATATTTTGTTCTCTTTTCTGTGTCTGTTTATTTATGATTAGTGTGTAAGGATTTGATTCAGGATGTCAAAGGAAGGGTTAAAAATAGCTACTTTCATGAAAACATCAAGACTGACAGTGAAGTCAGGCAAAAATAATGCCTAAAATCAAGTTTAAGAGGGAGGCTTTTACTGGAAAACATGATAGAAGGTTAAAACCTGAAATATCAAAAACAAACTCGAACTGAGTCATCGCAGCACGTCCCTTACTTAACCGGTCTTTCTCATTCCCTCTGTCTTTAGAAAGGTTCAGTCAGAGGTCTTCGGCCTCACCACGACTATTTTTAACAAGGCCTGAAAGCCAAGCATTGGACACTTACAGACCCTTAAACAGGTGCCAACTTTTGTGCCGAAAAGTGTGGTGTGGTGTGTTGTGGTGGGGTGTGTGCACGGGGAGTGACTGTGGGCTGGTGTCGGAGGAATGCGTGACCTTGCCGGCCTCTGCCGCTGTTTGGCTTTGATCGGACATTCCTCTGAAAGTTTCCGCCTTCTGCTGTCACTGAGCCACAGGGTCGGGATACAAGTTTGTGTGGGTTTTTAATGTGTTTTGTGTGCGGAAAACCGAATGCAAGAGTGTGTCTAAGAAAAAAAAAAGTATGTTTATGTTGTTATTCACAAAGAGACAAAAATATGGAGACATAAAGACACAAAGCAAGAAAAAGTAAGTCACTTTTGGTGGCAGTGGTGGTGCGCAGATAGATGCTAAATATAATCTAGCAGCTGTTAAAGTACCGTCCTCAATCCACTCTCACGTAAAGGAGACGATAAAATAATTTTCACACTATTTTTAAATTTTGATTACTCACTCATCCATCAGCGGCCAATCAGTAGAAACCAAGCTGCCACCAAATATTGTTGAAGCCTAAATATCTTTCCACAAATACATCTACTTTTAATGGAAAAAAGCTAATTATAACTTGAATATTTCCATTTAATGGGATAGTTTAACCTTTTGGGTTTGCATTAGAGCTGAATCAGTTCATTAGTTAATTGTTACAACAAAAAACAAAACGCAGTAGGACTGCATCATATCTGAATAAAAGACTTTTATTTGCTTTTTCTGCAACATATATTTTGATAGAATAAATACAGCAAGTTTCACCAGAAGCGTTACATGACTTTGTTTGAAAAGAATTGTTATTATTCTTGGCTTTGTAGCACAATTTATCTGCATCGAAAACAAAAAAAAAAAGCTAGAAAAAGCTGTTTGGAACCTTTCTCGTGTGGTATGTATATACAAAACATCCAAACTTAACTTGGGATTCTGAGACTGAAAATAGGACACGACCGACAGAACACCTGTTTTTGATCGACATCATCCTTTCTGTAGTTGAAGTATTTCCTGCTGTTGTGTTTCTTTTTGCAACCTAATCGTACTCTTCGCTGTTTATCTTCTGTTTCTCACTCATTTGCCTGTATATCAACATACACCATGACTTGCAAATGAAGTGGGAAAAAAAAAAAAGTGTTTATCCAAGAACCCTTAAATCAGAGTAAATGATGCTGTAGTGTGACACGTCTGAGTAGATTTCCTCGACAGCATTGCGTTGTGAATGCTGAAAGCACATATTCGGCTCTGACTGGTTGCAACTGTGATAATTAATCATTTGCTCTAAAAAAAAAAAGCCAAACGTTCTCCTCAGTTGTGAGGATTTGCTGATTTGTCTTGAACTGCATATATTTGGGTTATGGATTGTTTGAAGTTTTTACCTTTTCTTCGGACACTGTGGAGACTGAAAAATTGGTTGAGAAATCAATCGGAAGGTTAGTCAAGAGTAAAATACTTGTTAGTTGCAGGCCTGAGTTGATATGTAAAGCATGCCTCGGGTTTTTAAGGAGTCCATTTGTTTTGTTGAGGAAGAAGCGCTGAAGAGAGGCTGTGAAGAGTTTTGTTGAGTTGTTCTCAAATGAGATAAGACTGAAGATTGCACATCTCAAAAACAAAGTTGGGAAAAAGGTCCTTTTCAGAAGTCGATAAATGTAAAAGAAGTTTTCTCACGCATTGTTCTGTTCAATAAATTGATGAATAGGCAAAGATGCTGATGTGCTTTGACACAATGTTACTGTTAAAACAATGACAAGAAAGGGTTTTTTGGGAATAAAGAGAGACGCAAGACAGCGTGATTTGTGTGTGCAGAGTGTTGTGGGTTTGTGAGATGCTTTCATTGAGGAAAGTGTGTCTGGGAGTGAGAAAAACCTCACTTGGAAGCGTGGAAAGGAGTTGTAAAGAGGACCGTTCTTGATGAGCTCAGCTCGTCATGGGTGTGTTTTTAGAACTTTTGAATGAGGTCAGGAAGTGTTGCGGTTGTGTAGGGAGAGAAAGAGAGTGTGTGTTGTGGCTTTTTTTGAAAAGCTTGTGGGTATAGAGAAAGTCTTAAATAAGGAGACTGTGTGTGTGTTGTGGAGGGTGAACGGAGAAAGAAAGACTTGTTTGGGAGAAGAAAGAAAAGGAACATTAAGATGAAACGCTTTTTAATGTCAGAACAGAGTGCGATTGTGTTGTGGGTTGAAATGAGGACGAAATGTGTGCAAGGAGAGGGAAAGAATGGCATTTCAGAAAGAGAGCGCTGATTGACAAAACAGGAAAAGAGTGTGACACAAGTTTTAAGTAAGTGTGTGTTATTGGGGCAAAGAGAGGCGAAGCGATTGGCCGAGGAGTTAGAGGGAGTGTTTCAGGGCTGCGAGGAGTCTCGAGGACGTCTTTACAGGAGTGGACAAAGAGGCAAAGCTATGCAGAGTCTCGATTGGCTGCACCGAGAGAGCGTCTTGAGGAAGCAGAGGAGAGAAAACTGAGAGCACAAGAAGGGAGGGCTGGAAGGAAGAAGGGGGTGAACGAGAGGACAAGTAGGGAAGAAGGTGTCAGGCGAGTCAGAGGGTAAAAGGCTGGAAAGAAGTTGAAGAAAACAGAGCCGGAGGAGGGAAGAAGGAAGGGGAAACGTAGTGGACAAGAGGGTGAGGAAAGAAGGCAAGATTTGCTGTGTGGGTAAAAGCAAGTGAAGAGCTGACGAGGGAGAAAGAAACAAAGGAGGGGAGGGTGAGAAAAACAAAACCGTCAGTGGAGTAACGATTGACAGGGTTAATGAGAGGAAGGCTTAATTAACAAGTGAGTTTCTGCTGCCACAAACCAAAGACTCACACAAACACAGACCAAAATATCCCCACTGAGAGGAGCGTAGTGACAGGAGCTGGTGTTTTCTCCTCCTCCTCCTCCTCCTCCTCCTCCTCCTTCTCCTCTTCATGCTGTTGTTGGCCTTAACTGGCGGCGAATCACTGGGGCGCCACTACATCGCCATGTTCGAGGCCACGCAGAACGTCACGCTGAAACCTACGGAGTCCTGGAGGGAAGCGCTGCTGGACACCCGCATCATGGACCTCTTCTTCACAGTGAGTATCCATCCTCCAGTTCTTGTCTTTCGCAGAGTGTCAGCAGGCTCTGAAATGTTATTTTAAATGTGTTGCGTGACTTAATTTGCACCCGAAAATCTTTGGTTTCGCAGTTGTGTGCTCCTGTTGCACGCTTTTTTGACAACTTACATTTTTGTCTTCGCTGCACCTACAAATTAGTTTTTTATTTGATTTTAAACAATACTACAAAAAGTGATATTAACTGTACTTGGTGAAGCTGGCAGATGCTTTGTTTTCCTATACTGTACTTCTGTGCATGCATCCTCATCTTTCTGTCAGTTTGGCTCCCAATTTAAGTTATTTTTCTCTCACACATTTCCATCCTAGTTTTCTTGTGTCCTCTTTTCACATTTTTTTTCTTCGTAAATTTTTTTTTTTGCCGACTTCTATATGGACCTTTACGTCTTAGATTTATCTAATTTTAAACAGCATTACAAAAAGTATTATTAAATGAGTGTGAAACTTGCCAATGCTTTGCTCCCTGTCAATGTTCTGTTTTCTATGCATCCTTATTTTTCTTTTGCAGAATTATTTTTTCTCCCAATTCAAGCCATTATTTGTCTTCTCTTGTCCTCCTTTCACCTTTACTCCTCTTAAGGTGTTTTTCCCTGACTTCTACATGGTGGTTTATTTATTATAAACACAGAGAGACAGTTTGCCTTTTCATGTCGGGCAGAGAACTCCGGCTTGACCTCTTCTTTTGGCGCATCTGAAGTTTGTACTAGTTTCGTGGGTTTCTCGGATGCACCATTGAGTAAATTTATGGGTGCTTTGCAGAGGGGTCATGTTATTGTGTTACTGTCCAGAGGACCGCCCGGTGAAGTAAATGTGTATTTTTGTGCAGTGACTTGTGTGTTTTAAGAGGCGGCCCACGCTGGCTTAAGCACACCATGCGAAAGAAAGTGTGGAACAAACCGGTCAGCTCTTCTTCCGTTCAGCGTCCATCCAAACCCGCTGGCGGCCTGCTGCCAGATAGTGCTCCACAGCTCGACCTTTCAGCTGCGTGCTGCCACATGCTGCTACCTCCCTTTAGCCTCTTCCTGTCATCTTTACACCCTACTGTTGTGGAGCAAGTTCAGAAACCTTCTTGATTTTTGTTTTCATTCTTTTTCTTCTGCAAGCTATTGCTGTACTTGGTCACCTCATTTTCTTCTTTTACTCCACAAACTGCATGCATATTGTAAAAAACAGATCCCCTCATGTTGCCCTTTGTGCCCTGACACACCACCAGTCAAACAACACTGGGCATTGTTGGCTCTATTCATCCCTAATTAAACCCATTTAGTGACTGTTTAGTGGCTGTTCAGCCCAGTAAGTCAGCCATTTGTACAGTTTTTCTTTTTTACCTTTTTGATTCTCAAGGACCAAAATGTAATTTTTACTTTGAATGTATTCACTAAACACTTCATTAGGAAGTCAAGTTAGGTGGCTGCAGTTTAGTTCATCAGTTAATGTTGACATTATGCACAACACAAAGGGGTTAAAATCATTCCAGTGACTGTGATTGTTGGTGCCAAACATGCTGGTTTCAGTATTTCTGAAAAAGCTGGTTTTCACTACAACACTCTGTTGAGTTTACTCAGTGCTGAGAGAAACCAAAACAAACATCCAGTGAGCAGACGAAACACCTTGTTGATGACGTTTCTGCTGAGGCTGCAGAGTTATGTGCTCGTGTTATGTATTCATAGTCCCAACAGTCCAGGATGCTGCTGGTGGAAAAGTGTTCAAAATATACAAGAAGAATTAAAAGAAACAATTAGTTCTGTATACGAAAACACCACTTTTATCAAAGTAGCTACAAAAATCACAGTCCTGCTTTTTTTCCTCCATGTAGTTCATGTTGCTGTTGGTTTTCCACCAGCACAGAAAAGGAGGAAACAAATAGCCTGGAGGATTGATTCAAAGAAACCCCCAAACAAGAGGACAAATAGTTTCTTGGTGCGCTTTGGGGCTCATAATGCTGTAGCCTTATTGTGTATTGTTGTAGACCATGTGCATCCCTTCATGGTCACAGATCCTCTAAATCACTTCCAGCAGGATAATGCACCATGTTACAAAGCTAAAGTCAAACTGGTTTCATGAACTTGACAGTGAGTTTCTGAATGCTGGGACGCCCACAGAAAGTCTGAGCAGTACAAATACGAACTGCTTTTTCCCAACATAAATGCTCGCCTACTAAATATTACTGTACTACTGCTTTAGGACATAAGTTCACTGCATAATACTACTGATTCAGTTCTGTTTTTTTTTTTTTTTTAAGCCTGACATTTCATACTTCTTGGATGATTCGCTCTGATGGGTTAAATCGGTCTTTTTCTAAGTTTATAAATAATTGTGTTAGTTTGTGTGGGGCCGTAGTACTGTACAGTCATAAACACTGTATTTGTTCCAAAAGCAGCGCCACAGTTTTCAAATTCACTTTTTTAAGGGTTGCTTGAAATGTGTTTTGTTCTTTTTTTTGTTCTCTTACAAAAGCTGAAACTTGATGCCTGGATAGAGACTGCAGTGTTGGAAACTATTCTGTTTAGTGTTCTTTTATCAAATAGTCGGGGTTTTATTATTTTTTTCTTTTATGTGTGATAAAGGAAAACTAGCTTGAGTCACATTACTTTAACATATTGTTAATTTCTAATGTTTTCTAATACACCACGTTACATGTTTTTTGTGTGGATCATGCACAGACATTAGAGTCCAGCTTTGAAGAGAACTTTTCTTTTGAATACGGACGCTTTAAAAGCCGAAATAATAGATACAGTATTTTGATACTGTATCAGTTAATCACATTGAAATGCTACCATCGTTACGCAATTTTTACGATGACATTTATTTTGCTACAACCTTTTGTTTCTCAAATCCTACTGTTTGTCTAAAAACTGGGACTTCTGCTGTTTCTCTGTGGAAAAATATTTCCTCTTAGGTTTTTCTTTGGTCACATTTGTTAGCATCTGTCTTCAGCATCAGGGAATAGCTGTTAGCGTTCGACATTGTGGTCGTTGTTTGCTTTATGTGTTCCATCTGTTTCACAGTTCAAATAACCAAACCTTCAGTAAAAACAAACATATTCAGTACAAGATTGAACAGTTTTGAGTTATTTTTATACTGTAGCGTGTCTGGAGGCTTACATTACTGTTTGTACTGTTAAGTGGTAAAACAGTAATTGTGTTTTGTCGTACAATCTGCTTAATTGCGGAGCCAGATAATCACCGTTCTCTTACAATCTAAATTTAAGCCTTTTTTCACGTAGCCGAAAGTTGTCGGTCTGATTGTGACGACTATATTCACAAAGCAATCACAAATAACTCTAATTGGATCGGAGCAGCGAATATAATCAGAGATTTGTTATACAAATTACAGCGAAGGCCTAATCAAGGGTTTGATTGGCCCGTCGCAGCGGTCGGGCTTGAATAAAAATGTTTGTCATTTTTCAGTCGGTTCTCTTTGCTGCTGGAATCTGCAGGATGCGTTTCGTGTTGGTTTCAGTTTTCAGGCCTCCAGTATCCTCTCTCGCTGTGGTATTTCTAGTAGCTCAACTGTTTGTTATTGTAAGGCTGCTGTGGCACCGTCAGCTGCTGGTGTGTGTGTGTGTGTGTGTGTGTTGCAGCATCATCCTTGTTGTGTTGTGTGCACTCTGTGGAGCTGTGTCAGTTTGAGCTTCTGTGGTGGATGTTTTGTGTGTCCGCTCTGCATGGATGTACGTAAGAGGTGTGTGTTTATTCAGTTTAATGGGGTCCTTTGCTGTCTCAGCTGCTGTGCCTCCTCAGCTGTGAGAGGTTGTGTGTGTTTGTGTGGAGGGGAGGCCTTCATAGACACGCGCCATCAGGGTCACAGTCCACAGCAGACCGGTGGCAGGATTAGAGCCCGGCCCCGGGATTAGGGGCCCCTGTTAACAACCACAGCAACCCAACCATAATACACAAACGTCACCCTGTTGAGCGACTCTGGGGAGCCTCCGTCTTTCTTTGGTGTCTGTCAGCCTCCCATTAAATGGCTCCACTGATCAAGAGCGAACAGGAGGCAGCATGTGCAGACGTTATGTTGGTGATCAGCGATGTCACGTACGTTCGTGCCAGCTTTACTTGTTCAACACCCTGAATCCCAAGCTGGTTGTGGATGTTGTTTTTTTGGCTCCTGCCACATTTTTACTCACTGTTGGCTCTTTTTTTTTTTTTTTCTCTCTCTACTACACCTCTATGGAAGCATCACAACTTTGGCTAAAAGTAGAGAAAGCACAATCATTTTTTGTGCACTATGGCACAAAAAAGTTTCAAAATAAATAAATAAACAAATAAATCCCCCCCGAAGAATCCAAAAAGAATGTTTCTGATTTATTGTACGAAATTTAAAATAAAATCAGACATCCCACTTGTGCACAAGTCATAAAATCCCCCAAAAAAGGCCTTTAATAAATCAGCTCCAATAAAAGAAATGTCAAAATCATACATTTATAACAGTCCAGCTAAGTATTTTTTAATTTCCATATCAAATAAAGCAGCTTTAATTGATCAAAAATATTACAGAACAAAACATATCACACTGACCTGAGTTGGAGCATAGACCTAAAAATGTCAGGACCAGCTTACAGCACCAGGACCAACATAACTAGCAACTAATACGTCAAAGCAGGGCTAATTTAAAGAATATACTCAATGAAATACCGATAGTAATTAGGTTAGTCACAGCTGAGCCAAACTGGGTTACAAGGAGCACAAAATTTCAGTCTTCTTAGAGCAAATGGCTTGTTGTGGGATTTTTATTTTTATTTTTTAATGAGACGTTTAGAATACAGTGAGTTTTATTAAGTAACACAGTGTTAGGCTTAGATTTCGTTAAGTTTTCTGACAAAAATGAAAGTCACGCAACATTAGTTCATGGACCGTCAGACAATTCTTTATGTTTTTACAGTTTCTGGTTCTTATAAATAGTATATTTTTATACCGATGGCTTTTGGTGTTCAAAGGGTTTCTTAAGTCTTTTTCCCACCTTTGGTCATCATCAGTAGTAGTTTAAATGCTGAAGCCTGGGAAGGCAGCAGCACCATTAAAACCAAGCCAAGAACAAGCAGTTAGAAGATCACACAGGTTTTATGTAAACCTGTAAAATTAGTATCCAAACTGTCTGTTATAAACATCCATTAGACTTTACAGACTGACTTCCTGGTTAAACTGTGACCTGCCTGCTATTATGGAAAGACTTTACTACACAGCAAGAAGGAGATGGGGAGAGTACAGAGACATGGGAGTGACTTTCCCACCCGAACACAAATCAGGGATGTTCCCATGTATCAGCAATTACAGGGATGAGAACAATGGGCCATTTTCCACTGCAGGAACTTGCAGGCCATTCTGTGGCAGCCCGAGCCTTTGTGCATGTTCCAACTACAAGAACCACCCTGCAGAACCTCTTTCAGTGCCGTTTTCATGAGAGTATGAAGTATCTACTGCATTGTAGCTACTTCTGAAAAACTGGTGTTCAGGCCTCAACTAGGCTATTTACTGGCTCTTAATCAATCTGTCCACTCTTCTTCATGATTGGTATATTAATCAAATGATTTTCCTTTGCAAAATGGCTATTTAATTTAAGTTCATTTTATTTTGACAGACTTTATGTCAATGGATAATGCAGCTTAGTAACAAACAGAAATCAAGTTTACATATTAAGGTGCAAAACTGAGTTTAACTGGAAACCCACATAATAGAAATAAACAGAAAAAAGAGGACTTATCATTTCAGTCAGTAATGCAACTCCAAAAGAAATCTAAGTTTACATTTAACACCTTAACAAAGTAGAAAAAAGTTAAGGCTGTTTGTTAAACAAAGTGCAATATGAACACGGGATAGTTTACAACTACTTTTCTCCTTGTTTTGTAATGGTTCTCTGACTTTAGTAGGACAATTCAATTAAGATATATGTCGTCTTTAACTCACGTTTATGGTAAAGCTTCCTTTCATTTTTAGGCTTACAAAAAAAGTACAGGAGTAGGCATGAGAGGAAGTGTTTTTTTGTTTTTTATATTAGTCACAACAAATCTACAAACTAATGAGATAATACTACAGGCAGCTCATTGATCGGACCCACTCAGGCCTGAGGTTTAAGACCGACACGACGAGCACATATCTGGGAAATCAGCTCGATAATTATGCAGCTTGTTGCAGCTATTTTGCTGCCGAAGAGATGCTCAGTCCAGCAAAGTGTCATTCCGGCCCCCAGGGTTTTTGTACGACAGCACTTATCTCTTTTCCCACTTCAGCTGGTGACAGTTATGGCTCCCAGATTCAGGGAAGGAATGATGGATGTAGAGATGAGGCTAAGAACAAGAGATGAGAAGAAGATACAAGAAAACAATGAAATAGAAGAGAAAGCAAGGGGAGAATGAAACGAGGTGTAGAACGGCAAGAAGGTATAAAATCGTACAGGGAGGACGAAGAAACTAGATGGAACAGACAAATACAATTTGTGGAGGAGGGAGTGAATTGTGGATGCAATTTTCAGGAGAGTAGGAGAGGTTTGGGGACAAATGGGCTGTTGAAGATTGAAAAGGAAGAAGACCCCATTGATTGCTCTAAAATAAACCCACTCCACTTTTGTCGATTTAACACCTCGTGATCACAGTGCACACGGCCGCTGCGACCCAAAACAGAAAAGAAGAAGAAAAGGAGAGTGCACAAAAGAGCACATGCAAACTGAGGCATCTATAATTTTGGCCTCAGCAGTGTGTTTTTGTCTGTTTGTGTTTGTCTGGGTTTTTAATTTCAGTTTGGCTCTGAGTGATTAGAGAGCGGCATCAAATTGTGATTGAGTGTGTACCCGCATGCAAATACAAATACAGTACGGCCAGATGCATCTGGTTTATTTCATCGCATCAAATAGACACAGGCTACAGTAAGAACCCAAACACGTGCACACACTGCAGCACACTGTACATAAGTTATACACTCATCCTTGCACATAAACCCACATACCTTTGATGCAGACATATGGCTTATTGGCTCCTGCAGATCTTTTACATAAACAGACACTAAACATAAACACACGTGGTTTTAGTTTTACTTATACATACTTATGAGAGCCTTGATTGACATAAGAGCTGTCAGCTGTTCAACACACTATGAACTGAGAGTTATTTTAATAATCAAGTCATTGTTTAAGTCCAAAGTTTGATGCTTGGGGTTTGTGAAAGCGTTGAGCGTTATTTTGTAATTGTAGTATATTTATGTTCTGCACTGTTGGTTGACCAAACACCTTTTGCTCTATGATACAGTGATGCAATCATTTTCATTGTCAATTATTCTGATCATTGTTTTCTTGATGGATTGATCATTTTGTTGCTCTAGAAAATGTCAGAAAGTAGTAAAAAAAAAAACTGACTCAAATGTCTTGTGTTATTCACAGCCCAAAGACATTCAGTTTACTGTCACTGAGGAGTAAAGAAACCTGAAAAAGAATATGATTATGAAGCTGGAATTACACAGTTTTTTTATTTTATTACTCAAATCATATAATTGGTTCTTTAATTTGGTAGCAATTAAGCTAATAGTTGAAAACTAATTGATTAATAGTGATGGGTCTTTTGTATTGTTTTTTTGATGGTTAATCAGTTCAAAAATGTACATAGTGCGTTCCATAATCTTAACTCTCACAAATATGTGCATAGAACTGAATATGGTTCTGCAATAGGGGTTGCCTTGAAGCCAGAGTAAAGAGCTGGTGCAGTGGCCGCTGTAGCTATATCCCATACCTAACAAAAGCATCCTCAAAAGTATACCTGCATGTTGGTGTTACGCCGTCAATTTTCTGATACCTTTGGGGACAACTAAAAATGAGGATGAGATAAAAAGAAGAAAGATTAGCTGCTCATTTTCAGATCCACTGCGTTGTCTTTTTTTGTCCATGAATATTTACCTCGCCAAGCAAGGATGCAAATTTAACTTAATTGATAGTCAGCCTCTCGAACAACCAAAAATCAACTTCTTGTTGAAATGAATGCGAGACAATGGATGTCTCTACACATGCTGATAAAACTGTTTTGGTACAGATAAGGTAAACACCCCGTTAAATGATATCTTCCGTAGTAAATAACATAATAACGGTATTGACATCTTTACAGTAGTTTATATCAAAGTAATGTTCATACCTGATCTACATGATGAATCGACTTGTTTACTGTAGTTCGTGTTCGTCCAGCTTTTGAAAGTTCTAGTATGAGCTGCAGGTAGCTGGCTAAACAGGAAAACTGCCTTTTCTCCACTTGATGCTGCAGAGTTCACCAACATCACTGCCACAGTTGCCAGTTGGGCAGCAGGGGGTGTATTTGTTTAATGCGACCTCTACGGACTGTCAGCAAACACACCTGTAAGTCCGTCTCTTTGAACAGAAAGAGGCTCCACTTGGTGACGAAACCAGGTACTACAGTAAATCAGCAGTACAGCTTCTGGCATGTACTCTGTCTTTTGCCTTAAAGGTAATATATGTGTTCTATTGATTATCAGTTAATTATTAACCCTGATCACTGGGACTGTACGCTATTAGTTTCATGTTGAGGTATGATACCAGGCAAACATACTCACTCATATTGCAAAGTGAATAAAAAACACTGTTATTGTGATGAATACAATTAAAGCATGTGCAATGTAAGGATGTATTGATCACTTACAGTGTATGTTCTGGTAAGCGGGGGCAATCAGTGGATTAAATGAACATTGAACTATAAATCTAAGCCAATCTGCAGCATGATTCCTATTTACCCGTCCACAAAGCTTAAATTGTCCTTAACAACAACCTCATTCTATGCTTAACCCAAACAACCACGTCTGAACCCTCAAGCTGTCCTGTGAAGAAGTCAAAATGTCCTTGCTCTCAAGGTCTAACGCTTGATTATTTGGGGATTGACGAACAAAACACTACATAAGATAATTGTAGTTCGTCAAATGTGAGATAAATTGCTAAGCTGGTTTGTGATAAAAGAATTCACTGCCAAAAACAGGCACTCCATCGTGATTGTTTTCCCAAAATTATTTTCCACAAATACATTTTGCGAAGATGTGTTATATTATTATCTATATTGCTGCACTGCAGCGATATAAAATTACATTCGTAGGGATAGAAACCCACCCGTGGTCCTCATAAAGATAGAAGTACAAGAGCGCCCACACTAAAGCATTACGTGTTTGCCCAGTAAACACAATCAGTGTGGAGTGCAGGGACTGATGAGGCTGCAGCAGAGGCCTGCAGGCAGACAGTAACCCAATCTGAGAGAGAGAGCGATGGTGGAAAAGGGCGAGCGAAAGACAATAAGTTGGAAGCATCAGTGTTGATTCGAAAAAACAGAAAGATGAGCCTCCGAGCCCCCCGAGGTAACAGACACCAGGCTTTGTCTCCTTCTATAAATATCATTCCTCATTCTAGCTGCCTTTCTCTTTCTCCCACTGCCTTTTCTCTCTCCGTCGTCACGCTCTCCTTCTGCATCCTCTTTCTTTTACCTCATTGTCTTCTTGATTTTCTCCTTTATTTTCTGTCTTGTCTTTGCTGTTTCTCTCCCTCATTATCCATCTACCTTTTCCTCTCACTCCAGTTACATTATTTGTCCGTGATAGTGCAGGTTGTTGGGTCTCAGACTGAGTTGAAACCAGTTTTTAAATCCCAATCTTCCAATTTACTCTAAATAAATGTAGGGATCAACATTATTTTATTTTTTTTTAAATTAATGATCATGGACTAAAAAGATTCAGCACAAGTCCATAATCTGCTTGACTTTGCTAAGAAGACGGATGCACTACAGCTTTAATTTGATTAATTAAAGTACAAAAGAAAATGAGATGTGCATGTAAGAAATCAAATATTGACTAAATATCTATTCGACATGTAAAAATAGTAGTAATAGCTGTCTCTGGAGTCGTAGCTCATTTTTCAAGGGGGTAAATACTCAAGGTCCAAATCTGGCAGGCAGTAAGTTGATAGGCTTCAATTATTTATCTGATAAGCATAAAATTTAAACTAGAAATGGCTGTTGAAACAAGAAGTGATGTGATCAGAGAGGAGTCAGCACTCTGTTGGTCTCCCTCAACTGCAGAAACATAGTCTGCTTGCAATTACAGAGTGGTATTACAGAGTGGCGTTTGCTAATCTAACAAACAATCTTTGGCCGAGTACAGTTACCACTTTCCAGAAAGTTTATTTACAGAATCAAAGTTAAGTTAAAACTATAGCTAATATAATTTCCAGCTGTTTGTTTAACCGATGAAAGTGGCTGAAAAAAAAAAAAAATTAGAAGCCTCCTCCTTATATGTTTAGTACATTGCTTATTGCCAACAAAGACCGTGAGGAGCGAGGAGAGATAAAAAATTCAATAGGAGATTCTGTTAACCTTGGAGCTGACTGATTCTGCATATTTTGCCAGCCAGAAAAAAAGGGAAATGACTGCTGGAACTCAACCCAAGTATTTAGCATTGAACGGAAAAATCATTATTGAAAGACACTGTCAAGTACAGAAGGATGCAGTTTGTGGTGCGTTTAAACTGGAGTTCATCATAAATACAATTTTGTATGATTTGATTTACTCTTGTATATACAAGGAGTGATCAAAAAATTCCAAGACTGTGGCGATAAAGATCAAAAATTATTGTTGATTTTAAATTTGTCTGTCGATATAACACTCCTGCAGCACTTGTAACACTCCCTGGAGGTCTCAATATGTACAACATTATCACTGAATCTCCTACAGTGTGTCAAAACTGCAACCTTTCCATTTAAATTTCATTTTAGAGAAGGGGAAGAAGTCAAGTGGAAATTGTGTTGTTGTGGCCATAAAAAACTGTGCGTAATATCTGTACTATGACTGGGCTCACGGCGCATTGGAGCACCTGCATGGCCATACTGTGCCATAGTTCAGGTTGTTTGAGCTAAAGACGTATCAGGACGTCGTTACAGTAGAACTCTGCCTGGACAGTCCGACCCTGGTAGATTGATTCATGGTGCACAAACATGTGAATGTTGAAGAAAACACGGAGCATGTTCTACTTGCTCCTGATCTGATGCACCTTGTTTGGTCTTGGAAACTCCAGGTTCTTTGACTGTGAAAACTGCTGTTTCTGCTCTTGATGGCAGCTGCAGATCCACAGCTTACATCCAGTGGTTACTGGTGACGTGGATGTTGGATCATCTGGCTGCTGAGCGATACAGAATGTGATTCTTGTAAATAGTCACCTTCCAATGGTCACAAAAACATGTGGAACACAGACTCTGCTGTTGTTATATGCAATATTCGGACTGTTCTGACTGCTAGTATACCACTGTAAAATTAATCAGCAGCACACACTACTACCTCCATAATGATTGTATTGTTCAAAGTACACCTCTACAAATGTTGTTTTAGTTTTATATATATTTGCAGTGAGAATGAAAATCTTGGTGTCCGATTTCGAAATTTACAATTAGATAAATTCCATCACAAAACGTTGTCGAGATGCCTTTGTTCAGTTGTATCTTTCATGTGTTTAATTAAAATAGAGACGTGGCTGCATCAGAGCCAAAATAGCATTATTTCTTAAATAAAGAATTTTATCGAGAATTGGCTAACGAAAAATAATGACACAGATCATTGGAAAAATGCTGGATATTCAGTCCGATAGTACAGTAAGAGGCCAGGCTGATAACTGTTTAACCATATTCCAAATTGTTTCATTAGAAACTCCATATTTGTTTATTGCTGGACAATGGTGTTGGACTCTATTAATTTCACAAGAGAGGTGTACCTAATAAACTGGCAGTGACTGGAGTTTATTTCCATATTGCTCAAAGTAAAAGAAAAAAGTTATTTCAGTGCCAGAACTGTACCCCTTTATTGGCTTTTATTTGTATTAGGTCCAGTCGAGTGCCGAAGTGTTGAATTAGCACTTACGACAATGTCGAAAAGAACGGCAGCGAATGCTTTGCTGATACCAAATCCATTGATTAATCAGTGTTCACAATCTGCTGTCATCTGACTTGCATGCCCAAAATGTTTCATATTGTTGTATCTTGTTCTCCCTTCTTCCATCCATCCCACTCCCCACATACTGACACAGACACACACTCGTTGTGTATCTCCAACTATAGTCAGACTCAAGGCGACTGACATTACTGGCATCGCATGGCTCATTCGCTGGTGCAGCTGCTTTTTTCAGAGCTCGCGCTGTTCAATCCTTTGGCCTTGCGCTGCCTCTCCCACCCCTCCCTCGCTCTTTTCTTTCTGTCTTTCTTCCTTGCTCACTCACCAGTTGCCCCTCTCGCCTCCTCCTCCCGCCGTCCTCTTGCCGAGCTCTTCCAGAGGATGACTTCACGCTCTGGAAGAGGGCAGCAGGCAGCGGAGAAGACTGTGGTGGCTATGCTATGTTAGCATCTGAGGTCTCTTCCCAGCAGTGTGGGCTTACAACCAACCAGCTGTAGAGCAGAGAGAAGAGAAGACGAGAGGGGAGGAGGCAGCGAGAAGGAATTTGGAGGAGGATTTGAGAGGAGGAGGAGGAGGAAGAAGTGACAAGGAGAGGGAGGTTGAAAGTTTGATTGCTTCAGCGATGGGGCCATGCGTTGGAGCCGGCGAAGAAGCACTTACTCTGGATTTAAGAGGATGACAGTTCAAGAGACGGGAGAAGAAGAAGAACGAGGAAAGAGCTCGGATTGGCCACAAAGCATTTGAGCTCCAGACGTCCACACAGTGCCGTCAGTGGAAACACATGTTGCTGGGAGGCTGTGATGACTCGCGGTGCTTTTACTGCTGCTACCTTTCTATTCATGGGTCCGTCTATGTGCACAGTTGAAACCAACAATGCCTCTTCTCTTGTTGGAGTGTGACAACTCAGCAAGGATCAGCCCTCAAGTCCCACAACTGAACGGCAGCTCAGGACTGAGATGAGACCGAGTCGAGCAGCTCTTTCCCATCAGGAGTCGGATCCTTCCCGCTCAGGGTTTGATTAAGGCTGTCTGTGGGCTCAGACGAGCTCAGTGATTGTGTTTGTTTCAGACCGGGATCGCGGTGTCTGAAGACAGATCAAAATCAATTTTGCCATTTCCCGAGGCTTCGGTTTTCTGGGTTGTGGGTTACACCAGTGAGTATTAATCATGCTGGGTATCAGCTGATGTGTTTTTTTTGTTTGTTTGTTTTTTTTCAAAGTGGTGACAGGAGGATGAGGCAGGTTCATCGTTTCATTCTTGACCTAAGACTTTTCTATTTCAAGGTGGTATTCTTTACAGTGCAGTTTAAGTGTCATTGACAAAAAGTATAAAAATATCGCCGGAGCGCTGGGGCAAACTCAGCATTTGTAGATTAAATTACCATTGCATGCTGTGTTTAGGGGATGTGACCTGGATCACTGTGAATCCTTTCGGAAACAAAATAAAGGGGAGATAAATTATATCTGCAGGAATCAAGAAAAAGGAATTTACAAGTATTTTATTTACAAAAGGCCTTAATGAACTGTTTATTTTTGTAACTACAAATGAGAATACTGTTACAGTGATTGTGCAAAACGGAGGCTGTTGAATCCTTTTTTGGAGACTTTGTCATTAAACGTCAGACCAACAGCAAATACTGTCACGACTGGGAGCAGCTAGAAGGAAAAGTAGTTTCTTTAGTTGGTTGTTTCATCTGTTTTCTGCCATATATCAGTGTCTAAGTCCTGCTAACAAATTATTGATATTACTAGTAGTTACTGTTGATCAACAGAAGTATTAAACTGTATTTAATTGCATGTTGTGTGGTAATAAAAATTCATGACAGTGATTTGGTGAACAACACAGAAATACTTTGGTCTGCATTTGTCGTGGGTGCATAAAATTAAAGGTAAACTTGGTCATTTGTGATAACTGGTGTACAGTTAAGTATGGTCTGCTGGGACCTAAATGATAAAGGATTATTTCCATGGTCTAGATTGTTGTTAAGTTAAATGGGAAACCTGTTTTAACTTAATCGACATTCATTTACTGATCCTAAGTATGCGCATATTGTCAATAAGGTGAAAGTATGTAGACACTTGCGATTATCCTGTGTGCTGGAAATCTGACAATAAAACTGCTTTATTTGAGTTTAAACTAAGGATCTTAAGCTTACACAAAGTAGGTATTTGATTTTTTTTTTTGTTCACATAAAAATCTTTAAAATCAGAAACATGGATTAAATGCAGAACACAGAATTTAGATCCTCATCACACAAAATTGAGACCTAGAGAGCATAAGATACCACAAGTAATTCCAACAGTGATTTCAGTTTGTGAAGAAAGTAGCACGGTTTAAGAGGTTTAAATGGCCTAATTGTTGAATGTGTTCAAGTGTTGCAGAACTGATTGCTGCACTGTAGGTAAGCCTTTCCTCAGGCCACCTGTGGAGCTGACAGGTTATTTTTCCCACACATTTTTTTTTTTAATAGGGGGAAATGCATAATAATCAGCATCACTACAAGTTTTGCTGCTGTCAATTGCATGCTAATTTCCAACTGCTTCCCCCTGTGGCAAATCAAGAAAACTCACCTTGCTTGATGTTTGTACTCATCCTCCTGTAATTCTGACAGACTCTCGGTTCAACTTTCTGCAGTTTTACAGGCGTTTTAAGCTTCTACTGTTGTCTTTTATCCAAGTCTTTTTGTGTGAGGATGTCAGCGAGATGTCTTCAGTCATGTAGGTGCTCATGACAGGGAGTTTTCAAGGCAGTGACTCACACTCACATCATTACTTCCTCAGTACAGCATTCTCTTCCTATTACAAAGAGAAATAGGAAAAATCAAAAGCTCCGTTTTCTTTTTTAGTGTGGCAAAAAAGACAACTGAATCAATCTGTGCTTTTGAGCAGAAGTTGTTCTGCACACATTCTGTCTTTTACTTGGTTGGACTCCTGTTTTGTGTCTTTAAAACAGACTGAGATAGAAATTCTGTCTTGCAGGTACACAGGAAGATTCGGGAGGACTCGGACATGGCCCAGGACTCCCTTCAGTGCCTGGCCCAGCTGGCCTCCATGCACGGGCCCATCTTCCCAGACGAGAGCGCCCAGATCTCCTACCTGGCCCACCTGGTGGAGGGTCTGCTCAGCATGATCAATGGGTGAGTGTATCACTGTGCTGGAAAAACCCTGTATTGACTGTTATTACAGTACCCATTCTAGTTACAGTATTTGTAGTAGTTTGTGTGCTTGGCTTGTCATTGTTAAGCTGGAATAGGAGCAGAAACTTGAAATACAATGGATGTAGTTGCGGGAGTGTTATTCATCCACTGCCAATCGTACAGTATGTAGTTGATGAAAGTAGCTGGCCCTGAGTTGTGATTTAAAAAACATTTTCCTTTTTACACTGTAGATGTATTTTCTTTATGATACCCAAGTTGAATATTGTTCTGTAACAGGATTAGATGTGAAATTCCAATTATTTTGAAATCATGATACAGGTTAGAGGTTTTGTGTCCATCAGTTCACTGCTTTGTTCCAGACTGAAATATCTCAGTTCTAAAAGTTCAACGTGAGGTTAACATTTGTGGTTTTGGGTAAAATTTCTACACAGTTATTAGTAGAGTAGCTGTGAAATTTTGTATATATATCATATGCTGTACATAAAAGATCGACGTCGCCACTATCCTTTAATTTGTGGACTACTGTTTGGAAGCTTTAAATTGGTCATTTTGGCCCTCGTCATGTTGATTTCTTTGAAACTGGATGTGATGACTGACATCTGTGACTGAAAACTCAAGGACACCAGATTATACAGTAGCAACTTGTCAATCGCAAATCAAAGCATACCCTGCTGAATTGTCTGTTTTTCTCTAAATGGAACTATGATTTACACAGTAAACATCATGCTGTATTGAAGGAGACTTGAAACAAACAATTGGCACCATAAACATAAAAGGAAAATGTTAACTGAGGTAACAAATCAATTGAGAAGTTGGGTCATTTTCTCATACACCTTCATGCAATTAGACTTCTTTTTGTAACCAGAGAAGTCACCCTCTGCTGGATGTAAGAAAGAATGCATGTTTAACGCATTGACTTCCCTTTTCAAACCCAAAAACTACATCCATTAGCCTATAGAACATATTCACGACCCTCTCACGGTGAAATATTACCAGTTTGGTGATTGACTGACTTTCCCTGTTGCACCATCAGCCTCAACTGTGCTTTGTGTTTACCACTAATTGGAGAATGTTAGCATAGCACGTTTACCTAAGAAAATGTTATACCTGCGTAGCATAAACATGTTAGCATTGTCATCGCGAGCTATTTTGCCTGTTGAAAATAGTGTTTAGCTTAAAGCACCACTTTGTTAAATTATAGCCTTACAGAGTTGCTAGCGTAGGTGCTTGTCTTGTTTTTTTTGTTTTTTTTTTTTAAAGTTGTGAGACTTTGGTGACAAACAATGGTGAGATGAACCATGGTTAATCTATACGAACCTGCATGTGAATTAATTGCAAACTTGAACCGTCATAGTGTTTAATACAGATTTACTGCTCCTGTTATGTTTTGCAATTTTAAAGAAAGTCATCCAGGTTGTAGTCCTGCTTACAAACGGAGCTAAAAACATCCCTCGGTGAGGAACGATTCCCTAAATCTCAACGCACGCTCAGAGTGACGAAGCAGTTGACCATGAGAGATCCATTGGACCTCCAGTGGCAAAGTGCAAACAAATTTAGCATGTAGGTCAATATTGTACTCTAGCCTGCAGATTAAACAGAGGTGTTGTAAACTGGTAAACATGAACCACGACATTGTGCCACTCTCTACATTACATTCTAGGGATCGAACCAGTACGCTGTTTCTCAAGGGTATTTATGGATGAAATGGGAAGTTTTGTGACAGCATCTGTCTCATTACAATGCTGTAATCCCTCCTCTTGTCCATACTGCCTGTGAAGAGATTCCCTCCCAGCAAGACAGAACATCAGCTACTGCGAAATTACACAAATTAGAGAACCAAAATTTCACAGCAGGGACCAGTAGAGAATAATATGTTGTATAAATTTAATTTCATCCAGTTGATATTAGAAGTCACTCAGCTGTTTTAATCAGCCGTATTGATCTTTTCATGCTTTGCTTTGATAATTTAACATCCTTATGTTTGATCTGGAATTGTAGAAAATCATTTCCAGTGCACTGACTGCAGAGGCTGTAGGAACAACCTGATGAGACTAATTCAGACCTGCCGA
This sequence comes from Stegastes partitus, assembly GCF_000690725.1. Lineage (NCBI taxonomy): Eukaryota > Metazoa > Chordata > Actinopteri > Pomacentridae > Stegastes > Stegastes partitus. The sequence goes on along the minus strand of NW_007580339.1, from coordinate 40,817 downwards.
CGGAAAGCAGCTCCCCCACAGATGCAGCGGCTATTACACGCCCAGCACGAGCTGCACTAAATTAGCGTTCTCTCCTCACGGATTCTCATTGCACCGGGATATTTTTAGAAATATAAAGACATTCTGGGCAGAAAAATCAAATGAAGGCAAAGAGCTGAACTTAAAATATTTTGTGACTCATGCTCTCTTAACGAGGTGTGATTTTGAGGTAGAAGCCATTTTGCTTTATTGATTTCTGTCATTAAATCTACATCAACTGCACAGAAGGTTAAGGAGTTATAGAAGCAGACTACTCAAATATTGCCTTTAGTCTTTGAGACAGCATAGAAATGAACTGTGTCATAAAAAGCTGCAACCCTTAATTTAGCATTTAATCTAATTTTTGGCTCTTTATTTTAAATTTTATAAATTGTTTTAAATGTATAAAAGAGCAGCAAGTAGAGTTGTTGCATTCCCCTTGGCTATAGTCTCAGTATCTGTTTATCTCCCTCCAGTATCTCAAGGATTTCTTAAATTCAGAGACTCAACAAGTGATGGAGGCCGATGTCAGCAGCAGCGTGACTCATACTGTGCCATTTCTGCTTTATTTACTGGAAGAAATTGCTTGTTGAGTCTCTGTTTTAATGGCCCTGATTCTAGCTTCTGCGCACTCTACGGGAAGCTGTCTTCCATTCTTCAGTTACAAATAGAGTTAACCAGTAAATTATGTTTCCCAGATTTCGCTAAAACCAAATTTATGTTAAAAAGGATTAAATTATCCCTTTGTTCTTTTTCACAGAGACACTGTTTTCAAGCAGAGAGGGCAAAAACCCAACACTAGCAACCATTCAAACACTGGTAAACACTGAGTATGGGTGTGTTTTATGTATGAATCCTACAGTCGTCCTCTAATCTAATACAGAGCTGCTTGACCCTGTAATAAAACTGGATGATGTTCCAATTCCAACTGTAAGCTCTGCCTAACCTTGATTTCTCACAACTCTCACAAAAGCTTTAAACTTTTTATTATTATTTAAATGACCTGCCCTCGAGGTAATCCTTGAGTTCTGTTTATCAGGTCCAATCGAGCATCAACAGCACAATGTTATTTCAAATGTACTGGGAAGAGTTAAGAGAGAGACAGTGTCAAAATACATCTGCTGTCATGGGCTTTGCTATGAGGTCATTTAATGTTGGTGTTCAGTTCCTGTTATAGATTTTCTTTTAAAAATGTAATCTGAAAACTTCTGTTAAGAACACGGGACCTTGCAAAATTCTCAACCTCGACTCCAAATACTTTTATAGTTCCACATTTTTAAAATTGGGCCTTAAAAGCAAATTTTTCTCATTTTTGCGATTCCCTCCAAGCTTCATCATAGCTTATATTTCATTGGAGGGAAGTTTGTTCTGAACATTCACAAACCTGTAGGGATGATTTGCATCTCAACAGCTGCTGCTGAATGTTTTAAAGTTATCAAATGTAGAGCGGTAAATCATTTTTTACCTGAATGACGACTCTTCAATGTTCAAAAATGAATACCTTCACTAGTTTTCACTTTCTTGCAACCAAATTCAACTTCTGTGCAGTATTAATAGAGTTCTGTCTTATTTTAAAATTATTTGAGGCTGCTTTAAAAAAAAAAAAATACCAGAGATCTTTGGAGCTGAACAAAACGCTTTCCAAGGTATTTTTGACTGTATATTTTCCCAAGATTAATTGAATTTTTTGGGGGCATTTTTCTTTTAGTTAAAATTTTCATTGCACATGTAACATTTGGGATGTTATAATATTGCTTTATCGTTTAATATTTTTTGAAAATAGCACATTTTCCACACTTTTCACTGTCTGTAACATGACATTGAGTGGTTTTATTTTGTTGGCATTTGTAGTGTGTATATTTAAAGGTTTTCTGTCTGTGATGCCATCCACCACTTTATTAGGTACACATGAAATTTCATGCAGTCCAAAACGACTTCCTGCACATAAATTCTACTTTTAAAAAGCTGCTACATTTTTAGTTTTTGTTGTCAAAAATGTGATAATTGTACTTTATAGTTATTATTGAGGCCACAGTTAGCAGCGGTTAAAATTCATTGCAGATGTAAAAAAAAAATAAAAAAGGGAAGTTGCTATAATAATTCAATAATTTTCTGTAAACTTGCATTTCTTCCACTTGGAGCATTGACATGTAAGAAGTCCAGAAAATCCTTTAACGATTGTTGGGAATGTAGCAGAACAGATAAATCCAATGAACTGCTTCATGGCGACGTTGGAGTTTTATACGATTGTTGCATCCTTGTGATAATAGTTCATTTATCTGGGAACAATTTCTTCTTCTTTTTTCCAGAAAATGTAGTCTCTCAATATATTTTAATGATTAAACACTGAATCCATATTGCACTTGCTCAGTATTTGGTATCAGAACAAAACAGTTTATTTAGAGGATATTTTTTAAAAGAAATTGTCAAGCAGAGTGCTTTATCTTCAAAATATGAACAGGTGACTAAAATAGAATGAAAAATACATAAAGAAAATAAATGATACACATAGGTGGAAACAAGGAAACTAAACAGTGGTGGTCGCAATAAAAGACAACAGCAAAACAGACACAAAAATACAAGACAGTAATTGCATGCAAAATTGAAGAGCCTGTAGTCATGTAAACTTCCAGCTGTGAGAAATGCTGTTACATTCCATTTATTTAGTCCCTTTTTGTTTTTCCTCTGTGACATGACAGGTTTTTGTTTTGTTTTGTTTTGTTTTGTTTTTAAAAAATACAGATAATCTAAAATAAAAAAAATGGGGCCTCAGATCTTACAAAACAAGTATACAACAAAATCTAAGGGAAGTCAGAGCAGAGCTTGTGCTAAAAGCCCTGTGGTCAGCCTCAGTCAGCGATTTGATCTGTGACTGATGGCTATATTTTTAAATCTTGCTGTCATTACTCATAAAGCAACAGATGCATCAAAATGCCTGTAAGTTTCCACTAGAATAAACTGTGTACTTTAATTTAATTCTGGGTTTCCTAAGCTGAAGAAATAAATGCAGCCTATATATGTGTTTCGTCCCTAAAGCCACATTTACTCAATACTTGACATTTTTTCTGCTTTTCTTTTTTTTCTTTTTCTTTTTTTTTTGCTGCGGCTGTTCCCTGCCACATCCTGCAGAGGTGTAATTTTGTTTGAGTCATGACTCTGTAATCAGAGCTTCTGATCAGAAGTAATGCAGCTCTGCTCTTGAGCCTCTGTCCAGCAGAAATAATCTGACAAATCTTGCCTCAAGGAAACGTTCCCAGAGTAACCTGCAGACAATATTTTAACCCTCAGATCAAATCAAACACAATAAGAGCCTGTGTAGCTTCACTGTGTATGTAAGCAGATTACACTTACACTGACTTATGGCTGACATTGTTTTACTGCTGTAGATTTGAACTGGTGTGGGCAGGTGTGTGGAAACTGAGCCAGAGGGCTTTTTTTTTTTTTTTTTGAGTGATTGCTGTATCGCTGGCTTGTTAGCAGAGGTCATGTGAAGAAATAGAGCTCGTGATCTTGTGCCGAGCTGTGATATGAGTTGTGCGTTCGTGTGGTTTGACTCACAGGTGGCTGTTTGGAGGCTTTTGATTGTTCCTTCATCTGGTGCAGCCAAGCCAGTGAGTGTGTTCTGGGTTTGAGGAAGATGCATTAAAGGAGATTACTGCTGTGTTTTTAGCAGCAGAGTGAAACAGTAGGAGAGAAGATGCAGTTTAGACTGTAAGAGTTTGAGTCCCAAACCAACCTAAATAAAATAAGGAACACGTTTACCTTTTTTTAGAAGTATTTCCAGGTGTTTCTTCTAGGGTTGTAGTCACCTAAGCAAAATCTTAAATTGCACCTTAACCCTGTGAACCTTAAGCAGTTTGTGGAATTTCACTCACTGTGGACTCAGTTTTTACTGTAATATCAAGCTATACTTTATAAAATATCCCAATTTTTGCTCAGAATAAAAGCATCACAGTATTTTCTGTTTAAAAAAAAAAAAATGATAAAAAGTTAAATTAAAAGAAGAAAAAAACTGAAATATTCAAGTATTGTGGGGAGATACTATTTTTCTTAAGTCTTGTTCACCATTCTGAACCCAAAGTAGTGTTGAGGTGTTTCTTTGGTCCTTTCACATTGTTCCTCACTGTGGGCTCATGTTCACCTCGATGTAAAGTCCTGCACCTCTACGGAAACAGCACAACTATGGCTAGAAGGAGAGAGAACTCAAATGTCTTCTGTGCAGCGTGACAGTTGCATTTCTTTGAGAATTTATTTGAAGTAGGGGCAGGAAAAAAAAATTATTAAAAATTAAATTGGCCTCAACATTTTTTCCAAGTGCACACAGATGTAAGCTCTACATGCTATCAATATTGTACTGCTTATATTCTCAATTTATTTACTTGTTTTTTTTTTCTACTTGTTCTTTCTTTTTTCTCTGTTACCACATTCTGCTGTTTTTTTGTTATTATTTTGTAAAGCTAGCAAGCCTTTCAAACCCACCAGCAGCTTTTGGGGTTCAGATGGTTAACATAAAGAGCTCGGATTTGCAGCATATTAGAACATTTTAACATTGTTATTTTATACAGACATGATAACAGAAACAGAGCAGACCAGCGTGCACCTGCTCATATTTCCAAACTATCAGCTGGTTATTCCAGCACAAGAAATATTAAAGAATACCATGCAAACTAAGTTAGCCTGCCTTTATTTAGATGATCTTTTGGGTTGGTTGTTGAGTTGTGATATGCAAATTGCTATTGGTAAAGTTTACACTCAGCTGTATCTCTATCCATCTAAATAAATTACAGCCACACTGATGACTTATTGGACATGATATCTATTAGTTTGGAGTCGACTCCGACTAAGCGTTTAGTAAGTTTTCAGTCTCCGGTTGGTTGGGTGAGTTAAAAGCTGTGAAAACACGAGGCTGTTCACAGGTAGTCTGTTCCTCCTGCCAACAAAAATAATAATCCAGGAAAGCTATTGCTGTAACCCTTCTGTCTTTGTGAGAGTAACACTGGATATTGTCCAACCAATAAGAATTTCTTTGGAGGAGAACATTTTGACCAACCTACTTCTTTTTATTCTTCTATAAGATGTCTTTTGGAGCTGCAGCTAATTACATATTTATTCACTGGGTCTATGAAATGTCAAAGAATAGAGAAAATGTTATTTAGAAAATTTCCCTAAAGCCCAAACTTATGTCTTATTTTCTTGTCATATAAAACAGAAATAAGCAGCAAATCCACCCACTGCAGCAGCTGTAACAAGAGGACAGTTGAAGTTTTTACTGTGAAACATGTCATAAAGACTAATAATTAAAAATGTACGCATTAGTTTTCTGGTCTTTGTTTCGACTACAGAGGATCCTGCATAACTTTTCCAATATCACTCTAAGACACTGCTGAGGGGAATAATGATGAGAATGCATTTTAATCTCATTATTATTGTAAAGTTCTTTTAAATTCTTTCAAATATTTTGGGACAGTTTGTCTGTTGTGGTATTTTAATGCAAATTTGATTAGGAATGAGCCCATTCAACAGTTTTATCTGTCCACTCACCTGCAGCACAATTTGACCTCTGTGCAGTTGTGCTTTGTTTCTCACAAATGTTAAAATGCTACTACATTGGAATGTCTTCATCCTCTCAGCAACAACAATGACCAACAATGGATTTGTCTGTATCAAATCATAGCTGTGGTTAAATCAGTTTAGGAGAGATTAGATTGCACTTTATTCTTCCTCACCAGTGATGAAACTCACTGCAGTACAGATACAGGAAAAGAGTACAGACAAGTAACAGCAAGAAAAGAGAACAAATAAAACACCAAATAGGAAAAGCTGAGAAATACAATACACTGAGGCTATACAGTGTAGAACCATGTTATGGAAACTATGATTTAAAATAAAATAGATGAATAAAATAAAATATGATGCAGCATGATGTTGCACATGAGGTAGATATGTTGCACATAGCATGGGGTATATTGCACGGGAGAAAGCTGGGTATAATATTGCATATTATACAACGATGCAGTATGGAGATAAGAGCTACAGCATGTTGTTATAGATTCTGACAGCGGCTGGAATGAAGGACCTGCGGAAGTGCTCCTTCTTACACCGTGGGTGTATCAGTCTGCTGCTGAAGGAGCTGCTCAGAGACCCCACAGGTGTTGTCCATGATGGATGTCAGCTTGGCTAGCATCGTCCTCTCATCCACCTCCTCTATGGAGTCCAGTGGACAGTCCAGAACAGAGCTCGCTCTCCTGATAAGCTTGTTGAGCCTCTTCCTGTCCCTGTCCGTGTTGCCTCCACTCCAGCAGACCACAATGTAAAAGACAGCAGAATCTACCACAGAGTCATAAAAAAAAGAAGAGCCCTGCACACTCCAGAGGACCTCAGTTGTGAGAGATATATGCTTTCATCTGTAGTCAAATGAGCTACTGTTGAAAAACAATTTGGTTGTTTACAGCTGGACAAAGTTAATTTCACACAGAATTCTCATGATCACATAAATGATCCCAATGCTTTTAAATGTGATTATGAGGAGATTTCATCTGGTTAATGTGAGATTTTCCACAGTAGAATATCAAAGAGTGTTGACATTGCTTCAAGATTTACTAGCCTCTCATCATTACCATCACAAACTTTAATACACAGCATGCTTTGGGAAATTGTCTACATCATTCTCTATAAATCAGGTTTATAGGCCTGCAAATGTTGTCATTTTTAGGCTGATGATACCCAACTATATCTCCCTGTCTGTCCTGAAGTTGCCAGCAGCTTGAGATGATTAAATGTTCAAAGCATAATCTTTTTTTCCCCAGCTCAGTGAAGTGCCAGAACCTTATTTTACATTTTATGTTTTTAATTAATTGGGATTACTTATTAAAAATCTGTTTTCTCTTTGACATGAAAGATTTAGTTTTTGGAAAATTCTTGTCAAATGATGTTGAACATAATTCAGCAATAACAGGGAAAACTTACAGAGAGGGGAATACTGTATATACAAGCGTCACTGTTATGCCTGTAAGAAATGTAATTCTTTCAAATCCAAACTAAACCCTCTGTCAGGAATATGTTTAGATTGAAATTTTGACTTTGAAAATCAAGTGAAGGCAGGGTTTCCTCTTTTACCATCAGTTAAGGAAATTTCTAAAATCAAATCATTTCTGACTCATACTGACCTTCATAAAGTTTTGACCTGCCTCTGCTTTAATTATTTTCATGTGCAGCTCAAAGCGGCGGTACGGTTTCAAATGTGGATGCTTTTAACAATAAGAGAAGAGAACCTTGTGGTCCTATTTTTATCTCTCCATTAGCTTCCAGTTGCTCTTGGAACACAATTTAAGATGTTATTGTTTGGGTATAAAGCCTGAAATGGACTGACCCCAGCCTCTATTTTTGACCTGTTTTGCCAGCAACTACAACCTCAGTCCTCCCTACAACTGCTGTCTTTTCTTTGGTGCACCCACTGCATTGAATTGATTGTGCATTTTTTAGTTTCTTCTATTTGGGGCAAGGTTTTGTTGTCGAACTTTCTATTTGAGTGCTTCTGTGATACCTGAGCAACACAGGACTTATGTTGTTATTATACCAGATTAAATCCTTTCCTTGACTTGTATTATCTTGCTTTTCCTAAACAGCCTCTCAAATACAAAATACTTTTTTTCTGAGAAATATAATTCATTGTTTTCTTTTAAATGATTCCTTTTTTTTTTAAAGCATCTGTACTGATGTTTTTATAAGGCTAGATCAAACGTGAAAACAATGTGAAAGGGCTTGTTCATTCACCTACAGAGAATTATCACCTTAATCTGCAGTTTTCCTCAGTTCTACAAACCTTAGTGAGTTTCAGCTCGCTGTTCAGCTGTCCGACCCACAGCTTTACTGTTTTCATTGACTCTCACAGCTCTCATAAAGTTGTTTTGTTTTGTTTTTTCTTGCCACAATGGGCGTGTTTTGCTTTTTAGCATTTATAAAATGCCCTAAAAACCCACTGTACCTGTCAAGTATGTACTTAAATATCTTAATTATTAGCATTGAGTATCTGGTGAACATAGTAGTTGCTACAGAGCCAGATCTTTCTCTCTAAAACTGGTAGAGACCCAAACAGAGCTAAAAGAGATTGAATGTTGGATTTACATTAAACATGGTTCCAAACTCGGTAACTTCTGGATAGTTGCCAACTTTTGTATGTCACTGAGCACCATCTTGAGTGAATTTCCTCCTCTGTGTTTGTACAGCAATTTTTCAACTTGAGTTTCATTTCAAGGAAGAGGAAGAAGCCACAAAGGAGGCAAATCTGATAGTTGACAGTCTGACACTCTGGAGGAAGAATCATTGGTTTGAATTTCACTGTTCTTGGAAGCAATAGTCTCTCCCACATCAAATACTGATGTTTGGTCTCTGAGTCGCAACTGTAGATCCAACTTTTGTCACCAAGTATTGATCCTCTACGTCAGAGGTGTCCAATCCTGGTCCTCGAGGGCCACAATCCTGCATGTTTTAGATGTTTCCCTCTTCCAACACACCTGATTCAAATGATCAGGATTGTTATCAGGCTTCTGCAGAGCTTGATGATGAGCTGATCATTTGAATCAGGTGTGTTGGAAGAGGGAAACATCTAAAAAATGCAGGATTGTGGCCCTCGAGGACCAGGATTGGACACCCCTGCTCTCCGTGAAGCTGGGTCATCACGGGCCTCTTGACAGAGATCCTTGCAGACTTTGACATGGGGCTCCTGCTGGAGGTTCACAGTGAAATCGTAAACGCACACCTGCAAGTAGTCACAGAAACACATGTAAAACAGGTGCCAATGTTGTTCTCATGCAGAATCCTGATTCTGAAGAGTTGCTGCTTGTACCTGTTGCATATTCAAGACCATGCAGTGCTTCTTGTATTCTTGCTTTGCCTAAATAAACGGGTCTGAAACTTTGTTTCCTGACTTAAAAAGCCACAATACTTACCAAATACACAGTGAGATTCAATACTAATACTTGTATGTAGTTTTCAAGTCATGCTGTGATCTTTAACTAATCGTTATTGAAACTGTTGTAGAAACAGAAGTAATGGTGTTTATGGGATTAGCGTGTGCAAGGAGCAGGGAGATCATTATTGAGCGCCAATCAGTCCAGTAGAAGTACTTGAGTCCATTTGTGGGTGTGTCTGCAGCTCTGATTTGAATTAAGGGGCCACACTTACATGTATAAATAACAGACACACAATTTGCGCACAAGCTCGCTGTTAAACCATGTGACTGAGTTAGAAGGGCTCTCTCTCTCTCTCTCTCTCTCTCTCTATCTTTTTTTCTCTCCCTCCTCTCTCCCGCTCTGTCTGTAATCACCTATTCTTGGAGCTTTTTTCCAGTTGCCTCATCGGAAAACCATGCGGAGAGGGATGGCCGATCCGCAGTGATTGAACAGTTCTGCTCGCAATTTAACTCCATCTGATAGGGGTTAGCAAGGCCTCTCACACAGCGTTTCTCTGCGCTTGTGGATGGGTGTGTCCGTTCAAACGCAAAGGCAACATGAAAAATGTGGAAATACGCTGAAAACTTTGGTTTTCCTCATCACACACTGCTCTATTTATTTTATTGGAGATTGTCAGAGAAGTTTGCAGGACCTGTGACGTTGCATAAAACGGGCCAGACTGATAATTTTACACGTTGATTTTTAGCTTTGCACAAATATATTTATATTCTTGTGTCATAAATGACGAGAAATTGCAGTGAAAAATGTAATTTCACTCATTTCATTTAAAAGTAAGCGTGTTCATGATGCATAGTTTATTTGAGTTTCCTTTAAAATGTTCCTCTCAGTCCATGTTTTGGTCACAACAATCACTAAAAAATGTTTCTGTTGTATATTTGTCTAAAAATTAGCATTATTGGGGATTTTTTTAAACTCTGAAATATTAAAGTTCAAACATGGCTGCAGAATTAGAATCAGGATTCTCTCGGACAACTTTAGAGAAAAGAGTTTTTTCATTAATAACAGCCTCTGTAATATTATTTTGCCTGTGGCTTTGTGATGGTGTGGTGATGTGAGAAATAGCAATTTCTTTGTAGTTATTGTGTAGTTGATGTATTTTGTGGTGTTCTTGTAGTGGAGTAGAGACACATTGCTTTGTAAAGTATGTTTTGGAAAGTTTCACACACATTTTTGGTGCAATTCCAAGCAGTTTCCAGCCTGGTTGTTTGATTCTGACTTGTTTGTTGTGTGTTTTGTTGTACATCTGGAACTTTCGCCCTCCCCCAATTGGTTCCCTGTCCGTCTCTCTCAGAATTTTGGGCTTTGTTGTGTTTTTCATTTTCTGTCTGCACACAGATTCGTTACGTCGTCTAAAACACAGTCCTGTTGTTTCAAACACAGAGAAATGAATTGAAGTTGGGATTTCAAAATAGTTAGATGGACAGCAAAGTTTCAAACTTCATGAGACTTGGTTAAAACAATGAATTAAACTATATCAAACGTGAGACTTGATTTTTCTTGTATTTGTATATTTATTTTTAAAGACATGTCTGCATTGCTCTCTCTTGTGATCCTTTGTCTGTTTATATGTACAAGAACTGCACAGTAGCTAGATTTGTCCAAACTGTACAAAACTCAGTTTCCCTTTTTATATCTGGTCAAAAATCTGGTCTGCACCTGTCACTCTGAGCTTCACGGTCTGATTTCACGATAAATCTCTCTTTCAAAACAAGAAACTGAATTATCTTTTTTCCGTGTCTGCCTGCTGCGCTATGAGGCAGAAACACCATAAAAATAACCTCAGATGCAGCTGTGGAAAACTGCTCAGGGGTCAAGTTGCCCACGAGTTTTGGTTTAGGATCAATTTTCATGCCTGTTTCCAAACCTCAGTCACCGACGGGTAAACTGGAAAGTGACCCTGGTTGAGCCTCGGCTTCACCCTGGAGAGTGGAAACTGTCCTTCCTCAGGCCAAAGCAGGGGTTTGGATTGAAAATGTAAACGAGCCAGATTGAACTTTGTTAACCTTTTTCTGTCAAGAAAAAGATATTGATTTTTACCGCTGGGCGTAATACTACTGGAAGATGGAATCTAAAATTCACATCAGGTTTTACTACTAAGCTACTGAGCTTACTGCATGCTGATTTATGTTTTTTACTATATTAAATACTTGTAGCTCCATTCGTGGACATCAGAAATCTGTAAGATCTGATTCTTATACAACATTTTTTCGTCTCCTTTCTCAGGATTGAGATTGAGGACTCGGAGGCGGTGGGCATTTCCAATATCATCTCAAATCTGATCACCATGTTTCCGCGGAGTATTTTAACGGCGCTGCCCAGCGAACTCTTCACCTCCTTTATCAACTGCCTCACGCTGCTCACCTGCTCGTTTGGACGCAGCGCCGCCCTGGAGGAGGTGGTGAGTAACGACGCCTTCAACCACCTCTCACAACTTTCTCTGAATTGAGTCAAGAATTAATGGAGAATAAACCCAGAGGTACTTAAATCTAAATCCATTTAAATAGATCTTTACAAACCTAATAGGTTGCTGTAGTCATGTGTGGCTGCAGGTAACATTAAAGCAGCTGACCAGGTTTGCTTTCAGATTGCAAATAAAATTCTGAATTTCTAAATTAGAGTTTGTAGAAGTAATGTCAGCTTCCCACATGTGGTCACCAGTTGACTACACTTTTTGCAGTCTTCAAGTCTCATAGGCAGTGTGTCGCATCATATATAACGCCCGAAGAATAAAGAAAATATCCTGCACACTGTTGTTCACTTTTCCTCACTTTATTTACTGTTTTGAAGGTCTGCGTGCCTAAACGTAGTCACGGTATGTTCTGACTAACATCTGTAAGACTTTATGATGTGCAAGCACTTTGGGTTCCAAAGAAAAAAATATTATTTGGTTCTTTCTTCTTTATTTTTTTATTTTAGCAAATATTTGAGTCTTGAAGAAGTAAAGTTGCTCATTTAAAAGCATTGATTACCTCTGAAACGTTTGCAGAACCTGCTGAGTCTCGAGATCATTGCAGACGAAATAATTTGTGTGTGTTTCCATTGCTACATCAATGGTGGACGGAAATGAATGAATTAATGGCATTAGACAGTAATAATAATAATAATAATGACTTTTTTTGTATAGCACTTATCAAAAACAGCTTTACTATGTCATATACTACAAAAATGAACACAATAAAATACAGTATTTTAAAAAAAAAAAGGAATAAAAAAGAAACAGTTGAAGATTAAAAGAAAAAAAAACGGTATAAAATATAAAAACAATAGGTGAGTTTAAACCTAATATAAAGCACTGCAAGACTCAAATGCAACATCAAGAACAACATTCAGTGACAAAAATAATGAACATTTTACATTCGTAAGAAGTCATTCAGAAGTCTTCATGAATGAGGAACGTGCCAGAATTCCTCGTCCTTGCTAACAGCAGCTCGGTCCTCTTTTATCTTTAAGCTTGAGGTAGAATAGTAAATGAATATAATCCTAAAACAAATGTCTGTAGTTTGGGACTGGTGGTTAGGCTGTGTTGCATTATAAGGAGCATTTCTCACAGTTTTCCTGTGTTCTATAGACATAATTGATAGTTGCATCCCTCGATCAGGGGACATTTTGAGAAATTATTGCTGGTCCAACCGAATTTCATTTTCAGTTATTGTTTTCTTTTAGAGAAACAGCACACTAGAATGTGGCAGGTCTGCCGATGAAAATCACTAAACTAACGTCTGTTATTGTCTCAGCTGGATAAGGACGACATGGTTTACATGGAGGCCTACGACAAGCTGCTGGAGTCGTGGCTGACGCTCGTTCAGGACGAGGAGCATTTTCCTCGCGGCTGCTTCGTCCAGCCGGCGATCCAGGTCTTCAACTCGTACATCCAGTGTCACCTGGCTGCTCCTGACGGCACCCGCAACCTGGTGAGACTTCAGCATACATCCTCATCATCCTCTTCTCCCTGATGTAGTCCTTTTTTTCTTTTTGCACTTTCTTTTTGCAAATCATAAAACCCTGAACCTTTGCTTCCCTCCCGACCTCTCAGTCAGTGAACGGCATCTCGTCTCACGATGAGGAAGAGATCAACGAGCTGCAGGAAGACGACAGAGAGCTGTTCTCAGACCAGCTGTCCAGCATCGGCATGTTGGGGCGGGTGGCTGCCGACCACTGTATCCCCCTGCTCACAAGGTAAACTCATCAAATCTAACCAGATGCTTAGACCTCATTTCCACGTACCACTGTGCCGGAACTCCTTTCTTATGAGGGCCACCGTGATCTCAGTTGTATCTACGAAACCCCTTTTATATTTTTCTGGTTCAGGATTTGCCTCATGTGCGTTGAAAAATGTAGTGGTGCATGACGAGAGGCTGAACTGTATCGCCTTTTTTTTTTTTTTTAAAGCTAACAGACTATTCAGTTGTTTGACTATGTTGACAGTCAAATTGTCTTAATGTTTATTTGCAAAAGAAACTCATCAAGCTAGTTTTAAAAGTTTTTCACGTTCTCAAGTCAAATTTTGGACTGTAAAATAGCAGAAGGAGGAGTTTTGAAGACACATCGGAGAATGCTGAAGTTGTGAATGGATTTCCGTTGAGTTGTGTATGTGGGAACGAGGCACCGGTTTGTGCTTGTTGTATGTGGATTGTAGTTACAGAATTATTTAACCAATGAAAACAAATGGTTGAACTGTAACCGATGCATGCTGCAAAGCTATAAACAGTAACTCCAACTAATCAGTTTCATTTCAGTGTGTTTAAACTCTGGCAACATTTTAGATTTGCGGATTTGATTTGTAATTTTGAGACAAACTGTGTTTGTGTTTCCCATGTTGACGTCTCTCCTTTTGATTCCTGCTGCAGTCTGCTGGAGGATCGAGTGACGCGACTTCACGGCCAACTCCAGAGGACCCAGCAGCACCTCATGGCCTCGTCTGACCTCGGATCAGTGGACCGCAAAGTCCTGGACGACCTCTATGAGGACATCCACTGGCTCATACTGGTCTCAGGTGAGCAGCACGGCAGGAAAAAAGTGTCTTTTACTTTTTAAAAAGATGAAAAACAACTGAGCGTCTCCTGGTTGAACTCTTAGATTTAATGAAAAATGCTGCATTACCTCAGCGTGACCAGTTTCCCTACAAAGATTCTAAAGTTTCAGTTTCCACAAAGGCTTCGCAGGCTTTAACGACGAAGGCAAAGTTTACGAGAGGCCCAATGATGTTCTAATACAATAGAATATGGCTCTTTTATGGTGCTCACAAATGACTTTTCCAGTGCAGAATATTCCACTTTACTGACACTAGTTGTGAACAAAACTCCACCCAAGTCTGTGGGTTTGAGAAAATGAAATATTGTCTCCGTCTGCGTCATTTAAGCTGCGCAAAGTGTTATAGTGGATTTCTCACCATAAACTTACCATTTAGGCTGGGTAGACCACTCTTCCAAAAGGAGGCTGAATTTTGTTTTATTTATTTGTTGAAATGTTTGGCTTCTATGGTGGAGTTCAATAAAACACTACAACTGGTACATCCAAGTGTTAAAAGAAATAGCACCCTACCACTGAGAAAAGTTGGTTAGTTGTTGAGCTGCACCTGTTCTTGTGAAGGCAACAGTGTTTTCGTATTTGATTCTGATAGAAAGCTGGATTTTAGAGCTGCAACAAGTCACTGTTTTCATTATTGATTCATCTTTCTTCCTTTATTTTAGATTAACCCTTTCATTGTAATATATAAAATAAAAAACACATAGTGATGATAGTCATTCACATTCGTCTAGAACCTAAAAAAATATTCAATTTACTATCACATATCATGAGTAGAAAAAAATAAGAAGGTAGAAACTGAAAATTATGGGCATTTTTCTTTATAAACGATACTTTACTCTGATCATTGCAGATTATTTTCCTGTTAACTAACTTTAGCTCTGCTGTAGAACCTATCTACTCTATATTTTTGTGTCTAAAGTTGTAAAAAGTGAACACACTGCAACATGCCATCTGTATCTATGTATGCACTCTGCAGGGTATCTACTAGCAGACGATCCTCAGGGTGAAACCCCGCTGATCCCCTCAGAGGTGATGGAGTTCTCTATAAAACATTCGACAGAAGTGGACATCAACACGACGCTGCAGATCCTCGGCTCGCCGGGGGAAAAGGCCTCGTCCATACCGGGCTGCAACCGCACAGATTCTGTCATCAGGTATCGTTTCTGTTGTCTCAGAGGCTCATATCATGTTTTTTTGGTTACAGCTTACACAACCTTGACAGATGGATGTACACTTTGGAGTCCAGTGATTCACTAAATCTGTAAGATGGGCTGTGAAATGTTTTGTCTTCTGAGAGTCTGAACACTTTGGCTCTAGCTGTTGATAGAACAATATAATCAGAAGGTACATTCATCAGCTGATTTAGAGCTTTCAGTCATGTTATTCTTGGTAGATCTAGTCACTTGGTCGCTAGGGAGTTGTAGATGTATTAGTTTTCATTTTTTATGAGCGCCTAAATCTGTTGGAAAATTGTCACATTAACTGCTTTTTCCAAAGAATGAATCCTAAAGCTCAACTTCATTGGATCTGTTAAGCCAACCGAAACCCACAACCCAGTGGCAGGTTTGAAAGGCATGTTATCTTTAGAAAAATCAATACCTAATAACTGAAAGCCTTGTTGGAATTTAAATTAAATCCCACTAAATTAAATTACTTATCTATGATGGCAGTTTGTTAGGAAAATTATCCAAATCTGAGCTTAACATAGTGATGTTGTATTAAAATCATTTTATTATTTATTTTATTTAAAATAAACCCTTTGTTCTAAACTGATTCTGTAAAATAGAAACAATTCTACACAATAATTTTAGAATATTTAAAAACCCCACATTTGTTAAGATTTTATTCTTGCACTTTGCTTGCTGGGCTGCAAGGTGCGTCGCCTCGCAGCAAGGCAGCGAGGGTTTTCTCGGGGTTCTCCGGCTTCTCCGGGTTCTCCGGCTTCCTCCCACATGGTCCAAAAACATGTTGAGGTTAATTGCTGATTCTAAATTGTCCGTAGGTGTGAATGTGAGTGTGCTTGGTTGTCTGTCTCTAAGTGTGGCCCTGTGATAGACTGGTGACCTGTCCAGGGTGTCCCCTGCCTTCACCCTGAGTCAGCTGGGATAGACTCCAGCCCCCCACGACCCTAGTGAGGATTGAGTGGTGTATAGATGATGGATGGATGGACTTTGCTTGCTGTTAACCAACTTTTTAACAAATGTTATAAATGGAGAAACTAGTTTTTAGTTTTTATTTTCCAAAAAAAGCACTGGTTGCTTCTTCTCTGGACACCAGCTCTTTAATGAATTGTTTATTCCCTGTAGGGTTTGAGGTATTTGAATTGACTGAGACTACACTGCTTATGAGTAGTCAGGCCTGAGTCTTTCTGGCATTGAACGATAAGAATTGGACGGTAGACTGCTTGAGCCTCTAAACTAATTAAGGAAGTATGTGTTTGGAAGGTGAAAGAGTCTGAGCCTTACTTTCTGCATACAGTAGCTGCTTCTCCGTCAACAATACAAGACTGTCGCTGAACTGTGAAGGTCTCCGCTTTGAATTTATGTACTGGAAGGACTGTTTAGGCAACCATCTGTTCAAAAGATAATGCTGCACAGATCTGAAACGTCTTTTCGACACTTCATAATACCAATAAGTCAGGAACCCATCGAGCAGCAGCCATATAGATTGTCGTAATGGAATAGATGGCACTGCTCTGTGTCCGGCAGTCCTTTGTTGTGACACTTGGTCTCACTTAACCAGCCAGCAGCCTCCATAAAAAATCTCCCAGAATAGATTCCCTCGCTGTCCGGAGTTAGGTGGACTTTCAAGTGTTGTCACTGTTATTGTCTCATAAATCTAAAGGTGGGTTAGTCCCTTTGCATTCACACAGGAACACCTTCTTAATGTGCAGCCAGTAAAACAAAGTAACACTTGGTTTAAATAGTGCAGCTTGAAATGCATTAGACTCAAGATAATAAACTGTGAAGCTCAAACATATACACTCATGAACACATATGATAAAACACAGCATCATAAAACTGTCACGACTATTACACACATATAAACTGTTTAAAGATGAGACACAGAGACGACTCCTTCACTCTCCTGAACCTTATTCCCTCATAAGACAGTCTAACAAAAACGAATTTGGCCTTTCTCTCATGAAGATGTCAAACATTTCCAGGCAGGAAATAGTGATTATTTAAATATTTCTTCAGCATGTTAATCCGTTTGTATGATTTGGTGACCTACTGAGTGTATAAGATGTCAAAAAACAGTGGGAAACACTCCGCACAATTCTCCAAACTGACGTCTGTAAAATGCTTATTTTGTTTGACCAACAGTCCAGAATCAAAAGATATAAAATTTGCACTGACATAATGTGGAAAAGAGACAGAAAATATTCACATTTGGTTATTTTTTTACTCAGTAATTAAGAAACAGTTTTTAAAATTAGATTTGAATTAATTTTATGTTAAATTGTTTGACTCAAATATTGCTTAAATGTTCAGTTTAGAAACAGTTTCTCTCCTTTTGTAGACAGAATAATTGTTCTAATGATAAAAATAATCTTTATTGTTTGTCATGCCTGTATGCTCAAGTATATATAAATGATTTTCTGCTGCGCCACAGCTCAGGATGACTGTAATGTATCCGCAGGGCTGCTGAAAGAGTTGTTGATCAATAAAAATGACGAGGAGGCTGACATTTCTCACTTTTAAAACTTATATAAGAGCAGAAATGTCTGCTTTGCACTGTGATCGATTGTAAGTCACACAATCCTTGTGCGATTGTTGAACATTAGTACAAAATTACATCGCTTAAAATACACCAGCAGATAATTAAATAGACCGAAGCATGCAAAGTGTGTCTCTAGTTGCCGTTACCTGATAGGATTTATTTTTTGACAGCAGTTAGCTGTGCAGCCGTGGGCTGTTCGTGGCTGTTTGGCAGCAGCTCTGGATGCTCGTCTGTGTGAAGGCAGTCGTGTTTGTGTGAGTGAATAATCACAGCGACGACAATAGGCAGCCACAGCAGCCGGTGATATTGTCTGTTGAAGGTCATTGTGCTCCAGTGTTTTCTAGATTGTTCATTATGTAGAAGTGTGTGTGTGTGTGTGTGTGTGTGTGTCAGAGGGTTGACAGCCACGACAGAGGATTGCGGAGACGAGCGGCTGATGGCATCGGGTTTCCTAATAGCGGGCGGCCGACCCCGGCCCCGTAAATGTCAGCATGGTTTTGTTTTCTGCAAACAATGTGAAACTGTGCGCTGTCCTCGGCGGAGGGGGACGGACGCATAAGCTGCTTTAAGCCCTCTGTCTCTTTGTCCTTTACTATGCTGTGTGTGTGTGTGTGTTGGCAGACTTGACATTGTGAAGCTCACTTTCACCCACACACGATGACTGTCAACTAAGATTTGATCGTTTTCTTGTAGGTGTGCGCTGTATTTTCCCTGGTAGCAATAAATACAATAATACCATATTAAATACACCTGCATACATACAGTTGTCCTCAAATGTATTCATCCAGGCTTTCTTTGTGTTATCTGGTTCAACAAAATCTTAAATCCCAGTCAGAGACGGTCGCTGTCACAAGTTTTTTGTTAACCAGGTGTTTTTTTATTGGACTTTCTGCATGTTCAATTTGTTATAATGGAGAGCACTGATGAATATTATTGCAGTATAATGCATCACTACTGCACACAATGCTGGTTGAATGCTGGTTGAAAACTGTAAAGCATGTAAATTGTATGTTCATTTTGCTGCTCAGCAACTGTCCATGCCGCCACTTATTTCTAAGCTGCACATTGGAGCTCTAAAACTTTCAACTTTGTCCATTTTAAGGCGATACTCAGGAATTGTGTAATAAAGGAGATCACTTCAGTTTTTGGTCAAATCAAAGTAGAATGAATGTAATACTGGCAGTTTAAAACAGACTTAGTAGCAAATCAAGACCAAGCAGAAAAACATATTCATGCATTTTCTGCATCACCAAGTGACACGTAGGGCTCCATTGTTAGCAGATATAAGATATTTCCTCAGCTGAGAATCTGTCCAGAGAATCGCCAGGAAATGAACTGGTGAAAGGGAGACGCTTCTTCCAGCTGATTTAAAACGAAAACTTTGAACCAACTTTGAAGCAGGATTGCTCGGCAGCATTAGTTATCATGGTGATGTAGCAGAGTAATAGGGACATTTGTGACACTGAAACCCTGATTTCAGGCTCAACATGCCTACTAACACATGAGTTGCTTTGTAAAACAACCCTCTGAATTTACACTTTGCTTTTTCAACCAAATTTGTACGTTTGATGCACTTTGCTGAAGCTAGCTAGCCTCCTAGAGTTGTAAACGGATGCTAAAAATTTAGATTGATTGTTGAACCACAACCACCACCAAGTCCAGGCTTTATCTGTATTAATTCTTGAGTTGTTGTCATTCAAACGTAGTCTGAATATTCAGAGCGTGAAAAACATGCAGAAAGTGAGTCACCAGGCAGCTTTTTTTTCTTTTCTTTTTTTTTTTTCTTATCTTGCAAAGTGTTTCTACATACCAAGCTGAGAATTCATGAATTCCATTTTGAATATTTATAGTAATATTTATGATAGACAAGTTTGAGGCAAATCTAAATAAAAAGCTTCTTGTCATATCTGGACCATGGGCTGTTTCATCTGATCTCTCTCTTTGACTGAATTTCTCAATTTGCATTAATCTACGTTCTCTGTTTTTATCTAACCTTTCAGTTTCTCTCAGTCATCTCGTTCTTCTTTTTCCACATCTCTCCTGTGCATCAACTGTAAATCCACCTCCTCTCGTCTCTTCTATTTCAGGCTGCTGTCGGCGGTGTTAAGGACGTCGGAGGTCGAGTCCAGAGCAACCAGAGCGAGTCTAACGGAGCTGCTGAGTCCACAGATGGGGAAGGACATCGTCTGGTTCCTCAGACGATGGGCCAAGACTTATCTGCTGGTGGACGAAAAGCTCTATGAGCAGGTTTGAGGCTTTCAGCTCCATCATACTTCCATCCATCCATTATCTATACACCGCTTAATCCTCAATAGGGTCACGGGAGGGCAATTTAGAATCACCAATTAACCTCAACATGTTTTTGGACTGTGTGGGAGGAAGCCGGAGAACCCAGAGAGAACCCACGCTGCACAGGGAGAACATACAAACTCCACACAGAAAGATCCCGGGTGTCCTCACCGGCGACCTTCTTGTTGCGAGGCAACAGTGCTAACCACCGAGCCACCTTGCAGCCCTCCATCATACTTACAAATCTTTAATCACTGAGCATATTTCACATTGCAGTTTCCTTGTCTCAGGTATTTCCTTTCCATCGGTTTCATGTTCTTCTCTTCCCCTCCTCAGATCAGTATCCCCCTGAGCACAGCGTTCGGTGCCGACACAGAGGGAGCCCAGTGGATTGTGGGATATCTTCTGGAGAAGGTGATCAACAACTTGTCTGTGTGGAGCTCAGAGGCTGAATTGGCCAACGACACCGTGGAGCTGCTGGTGACGCTGGTAGAGAAGAGGGAGAGGTGAGAAAAGTGGTGCTTTTGTTCCAGCTCCTCCAATATGAATCCTTTCTGGTTTCCATAGTCTTCTATAAATCTAAGCTGAATGTATTTGGGTTAAAAAATGTGTAACCTGCAATACACTTTTTTAAAAAAACAAAAAAACATTGTCTGACATTATGTATGCTTCACATTTATTCAGAGACTGAGATTTCATTACTTTTATTGCATCGTATGGAACAATCTTCAAAAATGCTTGATTGTGCTTTTCCCACAATTCTAAACTGGTAGTACTTTTGTTTGATACTCAAATAAGCTAAACAATTTCATACACTGTAAATGTACTCCAGTAAATGATAGATTTGTTGCTGAGTGCTGCCACAAAAACAATAAACCCACCAAGTTTTCACAACAGCACAATGAAGGTGTTTTTTAGGATTTGTATGCAGTTTTTGGGGGGAGGTTTTTTGTTTGGGTTTTTGTTGTTGTTGTTGTTTTAAAGATTTTGATGCCTTATCCTGATTTGGATCATTCCAACTGTAATCATCGGTTTTTTAGAATGACCATCTCAGAATTGTCTGAAAATTTTTACCGTATAAAATTTGGCTGTTTGTAAAGACATTTGTGAAAATTCATGTTGACCCACTTTCACCAGGTTTTTTTCACACTTGAAAATTTGGGATTATGTTTGAATATCTCAGGACCTGTGAAAGATAAACTCCTGAAATTTTCACTGTTATTTCTCAGCATGTCATTGATTCAGAACATGCAATATTGGACAAGTACATCAAATTGTTTCTGATTATAAGTGAGCTCAAATGTGGGAAAAAAATGAAACCATGAAAAACAAAAGTCCCATCTTTAAGCACACATTGAAACAATAATTTTTTTAAAAATCAGGCTTTTATCTTTAAGTATTTGATATATCAAGCTAAACTTTAAGAAATCCCATTTTAAACATAGTTAACAATAGAAAAGTTTCTGGTAAATCAGAGATGGTTGAGCAGAAGTCCTCTGATGATCTGAGATGGGATAACGGTTACTTTTCTATGTAAAACATCCATAAGTACAGATATTTTTGCAGGGGTCTCGATGCTGGTCTTATGAGATCCCACCGAAGGACAGACTCTAACAGACACTGTGTCCGATCAGGGCGAACATCGTGGTCCAGTGTGAGAGCTGGTGGAACCTGGCGAAGCAGTTTGCCAGCCGCAGTCCTCCTCTTCACCTGCTGTCCAGCTCCGTGCAGAGATCTCTGATGAAGGCTCTGGTCCTGGGAGGCTTCGCACACATGGACTCAGACGCCAAACAGCAGTACTGGGCCGAGGTAACGTGAACATAGAGGTTTACCAAAATGAACAAGAGCTGAAATGAAAAAATGCCAAATGCTCTCTGTCTCTGACAGTTCAGATGTGAGAATGTGATGCTTTTCTGAGCTTGTATTGTTTTTTGAACATGATGTATTCAAGTTTTCACATTGTCGGTGAGACAAAAAGCTGAAAAATGTTGTCAAATGTGAGGTCTTTTCTAAACAAACGAAGAAAAATTAATACAAAAAGAATGTACAATATTCAGGCTGTTTTTTGTAGTTGTGTTTAAATGATTATTCTTTAGCAACTTGGGGCATATTTCTGTACTTTTGAATGGGCTGCTATGTTGGTACAAAGAAAAAAAAAGGACCTGGGAAGGCTGTCAGTTTGCTAAAATGAAATCCAGCAGGTTGTAAATGAATCTCCAGGTTTATCAGACTTATTTGGAAGATAAAATATACTTCACAGTTTACAGATTCAAATTCAAACTACAGCACTCATAGTACAAGTAGTTGTGAGCACAGTTTCCCTGAGATTATTAACAACATTTCAGGTGCAGTCACTTGCAGTTGTTCTTCCAAATATATCAGAATCAGACCTACTCTATTGATCCCTGCACGATTGTGGTTTCTCTCATTCATAGTCTTAGAAATCTAAGCAGGAGAAAAATAAACAGGAGTAGAAAATATGTCCTAAAAATGTAAACGTACGTAGAAAATTAATCAAGCATAAAATGTAAAAATGTGTTGTAATTATTGTACAGAAAAGCTGTTAATGTGGTTTCAGTTTGTTTACCATCCGTCTCATCATTTCACTGCTTCTTGTCTTACACCTTTCTGTAGCAAAGTCGCTGTTTCCCCACGTCTTGGCTGTTACAAGTACAATGTTGTTATAACAGGTGGAGATGACGACCAAAGCTGTGAAAACTAAACCCAAACTGTTTGAGGCGGAACATCCAGCAGCAGTGAGCTGCTTTAAAAAAAAAAAAATACTCAAAAACCAGTTAGTCCAGATCCTGAGAAACAAAGCTCCACAGACTCCAGTCAGATACAGGATTAGCAGTGATGGATGCAGTCGATAAATGTCTCCCACTGAGTCTTTCTCCCGGGTGTATAACCTGATCCTCATCCTGATCCTGGAGGTCTGAGTCTTAATAGGCTGACAGTAGTAAACGGGGGTGCAAAGCCACAGTGACTCCAGAGTAATTACGGAGGGTGTACGAGTGAGACGGCAGCTGTCGGTCCGTACAGCTGTTCTGTCTGAACTTGGACGCCTCCGTGTGAGAAGGAAGAAGAGCGAGACAACTGATCAAACACTCCTTTGTTTCATCTGCTCTTCACCGCCGTGCGCCAAGAAATCACTTTGATCCCGTTTACTCTTGTAACTCACATTTCATCTGATATATTACCCTTAATAGCCCAGTTAACCTTCTGAACCCCCAAAACCCGCCGGCGGGTTTGAAAGGCTTGTTGTCTTTACAAAATCGCCAAAATGACACCATTCATCAGAGCTAGAAGCTTTGAAAAAACAGATGCATTTGTTGGATTTTGAACTTGGAGGTGGTCTAGAAACTTAGCCAGATCAACGCTTTAAATTTTGATATCTTTTTTATTCTTTAAGTCCAGTTTAAAAGTTCACCCCCCCACAAAAACATTTGCTGCAACCAGATTCAGTAAAAAACAAAAAATTCTGCGCTCTTTGGCGTAACTGAGAAGCCATTAGTGACTCAGCTGCTACCAACAGTCATGTCACAAAAATTCGGGGACTTCTGGGCTGAACTGCAGGCTGTGTTTACACAGAGCACATAAGAGAAAAGTATGGAAGCTATTTTAAACATGTGCATAGTTAAATATTTAAAGTATGTAGAGCCCCCATTTTTTTAGCATTGCTAACACTTGTTGGCGCTTTGAAAAATATTGCACATGTTGAGTTCATTTTATTTTTTTTAATTTTTAGAAATGAAATAATCAAAGAAATTCATTTTTTGTTTTTCTCTAATTTATGATTTATGGCATTAGAATTGTGTCACACAGCACAGAAGACATTTCTGAGTTCTCTTTACTTGAACCCACAGTGAGAAAAAACATGACAGAAGTGAAAAATAAGAAACCTGCTCTTTCACTGCAGGTCTGCCCATAGGCTGCTGCTGATTTGTTTTATTTTTTATTTTTTTACATTAGGTATCACTTTAATATCATGCTTGTTTTTCCGGGGGCTTGTCTTTTCTTTTTCTCTGTTTTATTGTGTCTTTATTCTTACTTGTCTTGCAGTTATTGTGTTTCTGTCCTATGGGTTGCTATTTATAGTTTTACAGCACTTTGGTTTAGCTCCTGTTGCTATAAATGCACTTTATAAATGGGGCTCCCCTATAGCATCTAATGGGGTACAGATCTGTTTCAAAGAGGACTCATGAAAGCGTCAATGAAACTAATTGCCACATGTGACCGTACAGCACATATAGCAGGTTTAAAATAGCCTGACTTTGCTGCCTGGGTTTGTGTGGCTCTAACTCAGTTTTTCTTGGTCCAGGTGCTTCATCCTCTACAGCAGCGTTTCCTGAACCTCATCAACCAGGAGAACTTTGCTCAGATCAGCCAAGAAGAAGCTGTCAAACAGGAAATCGTCGCTACATTGGAGGCGCTGTGTGGCATCGCAGAGGCAACGCAGATCGACAACGTGGCCTCACTCTTCTCCTTCCTCATGGACTTCTTGTCCAGCTGCATCGGCCTCATGGAGGTAAGCGTGACCTGGAGGGAGAAGCCTGTATGTTGACTTAATGAATGGCATTGACCTGACAAACAAGCCAAAAACAGTTGCTGTACAGCTCAAATGAATGACATATGTTTGTGATAAAATAGTCCTGAAATGAAATGAAAACGGAATCTGATCAATGACTTGTTTTTGTCGCCCAGGTTTACAGCAACACACCAGAGACAATCAACCTCATCATCGAGGTTTTTGTGGAAGTGGCTCACAAGCAGATCTGCTACCTGGGAGAGGTAAATGTTCATAGTGAAGACTAAATACTATAAACTTACTACATCTGTACATTCAGACATGTTAAAAAAAACAACAACAACAATCCCAGACCATCAAGATGCCAATTTGCATGCAACTAATATCATCACAGGACGTCTGTGTTTGGCAGAAATTGCACTGTGGTCATTTGTGGGGGAATTTTTACTTTTATAAATTACAGAAGTAGCCATTTAGCATGGGGTTGAGATCACAGATGATCCTCCATTACGAATTATTTCAGCCTCTAAGGTCATATTAGTGTCACATAAATGGGCTTAAGATTAACGTTTATGAAAAACTACATTGATTTGGATGCTTAACTTGCACCTCTGACCTTACATCTGGTTGGTTTTACTTTGTTTTGATTTAAGGACTCAGCACATCAGTTAGAGATAAAGCCACAATTTTCCTAAAGTGGTTCATTATTTATAAGAAAAAATAATTTGATGGGGGGAGACAAATTTTACAGGATGTCAACTTTATAGGTCAAAACCAGATACATCCTCTCTGGAATGGCTGTAAAATAGTGTGTAAAAATGACAAATAATAACACAAAAAAAGACAGATTGAATGTGAACTTTTTCCACTTTCCTTCATCAGGATCTGTTCAGTCGTGATTATTATCATGACTCTAGAAACAGTTGTACCTCTTCTATGGCAGTCTGTAGTGTGCTAAAATAAGATTAATTGTGTTCGTTAAGTAGCCTGTGGACACGAATTTTGAATTACAATAATCAGGCAGCAAGGGTCTAATGAAAAGTTTATACCACAATGTGTTATGGGTAATGTAGGATCCAGTGACTGTAGGCTCAGGATCTTTCCCTTTCCTGCCTCGATGTTGTCAGTCATGATGTTGATTTTGTCTCATTCTATATAACAAACTGTAGATGTTTGATATTTTTACGTTGTTTAAGCACAGACTTATCAATCTAAAGTCACAAAAAATTTTAACTGCTGTTCTCCTGGTTCAGACGAAGTCCATGAAGCTGTACGAGGCGTGTTTAACGCTGCTGCAGGTTTACTCCAAAAACAACCAGAGCAGGAAGCGAAACGACGCCACGGCGGAGGAGGATCAGTACCAGGACCTGCTGCTCATCATGGAGCTGCTCACAAACCTGCTCTCCAAAGAGTTCATCGACTTCAGCGACACCGGTGAGCCGTCCTCAAGGTTTCTGTTTTTAAAATCTACGGAGATACTTGAAACTGATCTTGATCGAACTGCTGTTTCTTCTAGACGAGGTGTTTCGGAACCAGGACCAGGGAACGCCGGCATCCAATCGGACAGTATCAGCAGCAGATGTTGTCCTCTATGGTGTCAATATTGTTCTTCCACTCATGTCTCAGGACCTGCTCAAGGTAAAGCAACACAGGATGGATGTTTGTAGTATTCTGTCCACGTGTAAGGTTTGTTAATCTACATCCGTGCCAGCGACGTGTATTTAACCTCATGCTGATCGTGTCATTTTCCAGTTCCCGTCTCTGTGTAATCAGTACTACAAGCTCATCACCTTCATCTGCGAGATCTTTCCAGAAAAGATCCCACAGCTGCCTGAAGACCTTTTCAAGAGCCTCATGTTCTCCCTGGAACTGGGAATGACTTCGTATCCTTGATTTTTGAGAGCAGATTTCACTTCTTAGCTGCTTCATCTTTAAATTGTCTGTTTATTTAGCCTCAGTAGTGAGAACACTAAAAGTTGGCATCAAATGTTTTGCACTCTGAGTAGTCATTTCCAGATTTAAATCATAAGTTTATTCAGGAAACGATATTTCATTGCATCTTGCTTTGTCAAAATCTTACATTTAGCTAAAAATGTTTTGGTGTCGATAGAACTGATTTCTATTAATGTCTCAAAACTCAAAATGAGGCTGCAGCAGAGATTGTTTCACTGCTGTTGATTTATTTTTAATTTATTAATCATCAATGACTGAGAAGTGTTGAAGGTGTCCGATCTGTACTGTTGTGCAGCTTTAAAACCCTCTGAACCCCAAACCACACCAAGAAGGTTGAAAGGCAAGTTATCTCAAAAAAAATATCAGAGCAAGGAGAAAAAAACTAACAAAAAACTGACATAATTGTTGCATTTTTAACTTTCTGAAAATCCTTAAAGTTATTATTTATGATGTGCCGTTAGGTCGGAAAATACAACCAATTTGCAACGTTACATCGAAATCACTTTATTTTACATGTCTCATTTAAAAAGTCACTAAAAATAAACAGTTTGCAGTAAAAACAAGAAGATTTGACACACCCTGACACAACAGGGACCCGAACTAGGCTGAACTGCAGGCCATGTTTACACGGAGCAGACAGGAGACAACTATGGAACGATTTTAAAAATGTAGATCGTAGAATATCTACAGTATGTCGAGTCACCACTTTTCCATCTTCATCTGTAGTTTGCCTGTTGACAAGAAGAAAGATGTACCCGTCGTGTAGTTTCTGCTCCTTAACACCTTGTTTTCAGGATGAGTTCAGAAATCAGTCAGCTGTGTTTGGAGGCTTTGTCTCCTCTGGCTGAACAGTGCGCTAAAAACCAGAAGGATTCACCGCTGTTCATCGCCACCCGGCACTTCCTCAAGGTACGACACACACAAACAGAACACGATGCAAAAATAGTACTGAGCAGCTGATTCAAGATGCTTGTGAGAAATCAATAAATGGAAACGCCAGCAGATAAGCAGGAGATTTCATCAAATAGCAGAAATAATGATCTGCTAATATCTTAGAGGAATAGTTAGACATTTTGTTAAATATATTTATTCTCACATAACTCTTCTTAAAACTGCAAAGTGCCACTTCTTTGTATTTTATGCAAATTAAGCTGAGAAAAATGAGATGTATGACATGTTAGTTCCTGAGTTGGAAACAAACTGTGTCCAGCTGCAGCTTTGTGTTTAACATACAGACGTTAGAGTCGTGTCTCATCGAACTCTGCAACAGGTAGCCAGTTTATTTGCCACAATGTCAACCTTCTCCTTTAAGAAGGTGTTTTCAGAAAGCTTACATGGAAACAACTGCTGAAAAGTTAGATGTGGCAAAACTACTGCAGTGTTTTAATAATTTTTCTTTTTTCATGCTGTCATTTGTGTCTTCAGTTGGTGTTTGACATGCTGGTCCTGCAAAAACACAACACAGAGATGACAGTGGCAGCAGGAGAAGCCCTTTACACACTCGTGTGCCTGCACCAGGTGAGTACATAACACTCACCAGCATATGCTGGTATCATCGCCAACAAATGTATAGGAAAAAAATAGAGTTAATGATCAGACTCTTAACTTTCCAACAGTCCTTAAAGTAAGGAACCGTGACCAAATCTAAGCTTTAAATCCAGATATTTCATCAAAATCACTTTATTTTACATATTGTTTTTATATTATTATTATTATTTTCAAATTCTAACTGTGCCATACTACACAGAAGACATTTCAGAGTTCTCTACTTCTTTGTGGTTGTGATGTTTCCATAGAGGTGCAGGACTTTATAAAAAGTGACATGAAGTGCAAGCAGCTGTCTCATTTATACGTTATTCTTTTGATCAAATGTAGAAACACTTCATGCAACATAAATCGTGCAGTTTGTAGTAAATTCTCACTTAGAAACAATTTTTTAAATCCACAAATGTTAATGAACTAAACATAACATAACAAAAGTCTTACTGACAGATGCTGCTTCAATATTTTAAAGCGATATCTGTTCATACAGTCAAACCTCTGACTGAGGTCTGAGCTGCTCCAAACACAACAGGAAGTTTTTGGTAAACAACACTAGACGCCCCCTAGTGGTCCGTCTGCATAAACACATGTTGTTTTTTTTGTTCTTTTTTTAAAGCCAAATAACTGCAAATAATTGTCCTTTTTTGAACCAGATCATGTTTGTCCTTAAGAACTGAGTTCATAGTTAAGGTGTTTTCTCTTCATGGCTTTTAATTATACTAATGAAGATTTTTTATCTTTTGTAGTGAAAATTTTAAGTGATATATCAATACTAATAAACTAAAGGTAACTGAATACAGTTTACTTAGTTTGCTGATACGTATTAGCAGTAATATTTAAAGGGAAAATGAACAAATCAATCAAATAATAATATTCACTTAAAGTAAATACAAAGACTAAAATTTAAAAAACTACAAAGACTTAAAAAAAAATTATTATCATTATTATTATTTCTAACTGGTAATGATATTTTGGCTAAAATGTATAGCGTTATGTAATTCCATATAAAAACTAATATAAACTTTAGACCTGAAATGATTCCTAATAGGAACTTTAATTGTTCCTGTTGTCATTGTTCAAGTGATTTTTACAAGAACAGTTAATAAACTAAATATTTTTGGGTTGTCAAACTGCTCTTTTTGAAACAAAAGCAGTTTGATGGCATAACTTGGGAGTTGTAGGAAATATTGACGGGTGTTTTTTTAATATTTTCTGACATTTAATGCATCAAACAAGTTAATAATAATAACTTCAACTACAGTCATTTTAGTACTTTGGCTGATATAACCTTATATATGAAGAAACTGTTGTAGGCTTGTAGTTCTTGTAAATAAAACAAAAGCTGAAAGTGTCACAGTCTTGAAAGTTTGTCTTGTTTCCAATGTTTTACATTATGTTGGAGAAACAGAGAGTATTCTTCCACGTATCACTATCACAACTTTATAAAATCCCAAATATTGAGGCTGTAATTTCCATAAAAGAAGCAGTGAACAGGATGTTTTACAGCAGAAAAAAATACTCGTCAGTGTTCTCATCAGCCATTTCTATTTAACTTAAGGGTTGACTGATGTTGGGGTAACAATAGATTCAATATAAAAAAAACTAGACTGATGAAGTTTGTAGTTAAAATTTGGAATACTATGCTCTAACCGAAAACTGTGTTGAAATATCTTTAAAAGTTTATTCATATTTATTAAAATAAACATTTTCAACATTTGTCCTTCAATGTTGATTGGCTGTTGCTCGTCTTTAACTTTATTTACTTTATTATGAATCAGTGAAAACACAAAAACAATTGATACTGATAATCAAAAAAATGCTGATAGCTGACCGACCCTTTGTTTGACGCTGTGTTTCTCTCCTGGGTCAGGCGGAGTACTCGGAGCTGGTGGAGACTCTTCTGTCCTCCCAGAGAGACGCCGTCATCTACCAGCGGCTGGCCGACGCCTTCAACAAGCTGACGGCGAGCAGCACGCCGCCCACCATGGACCGCAAGCAGAAGGTCGCCTTCCTCAAAAGCCTGGAGGAGTTTGTGGCCAACGTTGGCGGCCTGCTCTGCGTGAAATAACCACTGGAGAAAAAACCCCAACCCGGCCTCGAATCATCGCGCTGAAAAGCAACCAGTCAAAGACGCCTCCCTCCTCCTCCTCGCCGCTTTGACCCTGGGAGCTGACGGGCAGAAGAGACGACGCCTTGGAGGAACTCTCTGCCCGCCTGGGATCATCTCACCTGAATGTTTACCTGAATGTTTGTTCTCCTCCCCGCCCACTACACCGAACGCTCCGCCCCCCTCCACCATAATTGACACTATTGATGATGATGATGATGATAATGTGGTGGTAACCATGGAGACTGAACTGCTAAGCAGACAGACTCAGTCGGAGGTTTCTGCCCTGTTGGACTGAAGCGCCACAGCGCCATGACAACGAGAGGCGGAGCAGCTGACGATGGTGTTGTGCTCCTTCCTCTTCTTCCCTGCTCTTCATCATGTGCCTGGAGGCTTCTGGAGCGCACTCACACACACTCACACACACACAAACACACGGCAACACACAAACATACGCCAACACACAAAGCGACACTGAGGTTGAAGCAAGTCGCTGTTATTTCGCTTTTTGATGTTGTTTAAAGGTGTTAGCAGAGTCATTTTGTTTTAAGAATGCCACAGCGACCAGCTCACCCCTAGTGTGTGTGTGCATACACACACAGACGCACACACACACACGCGCGCCGCCCTAAACCTTCCCAGAGTGCCTTTGTTTTGTTGATTGTTGTGTGTGTGTTTGTGTGTGAATCACGTCATGCATCAACTGACAACAAATGACAACTGTGCCTGCAATTTGCCAAGAATACAGCACATACACGCACACACACACACACACACACACACAGACACACTCGTACGTGCGCGACACGTTGCCATGACGACAGAGGTTTGGCCGGCCCGGCTGTCTTTGAGGTTGCTGAAACTCGCAGCAGCACAGGAGGGCGTTTGTTCCTTGGCGATGACCGTAAAACCAAAATCTGACTAAGGGTGTATATATATATATAAATATATATATAAATATAAATATATAATGTTTTCAATCCTACAGAAATGTACGTTCAAAGAAGAAGAAGAAGACAAAAATGGACTGAAATGTTTTTATATGCCAGTCGACGGCGGGCAGAGTTCAGCTGAAGAGGGAGCAACTTTCTCGGTGTTGATCTTTTTGAAGTTTGAATTGTTTTATTTTCTATTTGGATTGTAGTTTTTTGTTGCAGCCCTCTTCCTCCTCCTCCTCCTCCTCCTGCCACTCTGAAGTTTTGCAGGTTTATTTCCGTAGTATTTTTCTACAGCAGCACATCCACGGTATCACTCTTCAACACACACTGGATCAAGCAGCAGAGACTGAAGGACAGCAATAAGAAACCAAATAAAAAGGAGCAGAGCCACTCAATGAAGCATTATGTTCGGTGCACTACCCCCCTTCTTGTAGAGGCTGTTTTGTTAATGAAGTGTAAAAGTGTACATAAACTTATTGTATAAAATGTTCCGGCCTCTGCAGTTTCCTTTACATGTGCCGTGTCTGTTGTAATGTCTTTTATCTACTTTGGTAAATAAAGTGACTGATCTTGGATTTGATCACACAGTCTTTAGCCTCTCAGATGTGTTGACAGCAAACAGGGTTCATCAGTGTTCTGTCATTTTTATGTGCAACTTTACAGGTTTTATTCTCGTTAATGCTCTCGATTCTAATAGATCCTTCTATCTTCAGACAATCTCAATTAGAGCTGAAACAATTAATTATCTTATAAATTAATTGTTAAATACGTTGATATGTGATTAATCATTTTTAGGTATGGTTTTAGGAAAAAAGTTTAAATTCTCTGATTCCAGCATCTTGAACATGTGTACTTGCTGATGTCTTTTCTGACGGTAAACTGAATGTCTTTGACAAAATATTTGTCATTTTAGGCTTTTGGGAAACACTAATTGTTATTTTTTTACAATTTTTCTTCGACATTTTATCGACCAAACAACTAATTGATTATTCAAGAAAATTATCCACAGATCAATCAACAATGAAAATAATGTTCATCGCTATCAGAGGTATTTACTCCTGTAACTGGTTTGCAGTTGTTTTCACACCTGCTGTGACTTTTTGCTAAAAGACAGACTGTCTGGAATAATTTCTCAATATGTGAGTTATAAGTGATGAGACATAGTTAATGAAGGGTTTATAAGCCGTAGTAATTGTATTAATAGTTAATGCATCAGTTATAAGCTATTAATTTGGAGAAACTTTTGTGTTTCCAGATTACAGAAATAACTCCTCCTCTGTCTTTGTGGGAGAACTTTTACCTTTCTGACCACTTGTTTTATGCAAAACTGCTGCAGAACATGTGGACAAAAATCCATTGATTTAATTACTTATTAGCATTTGGAGGAATTTGAACTTTACCGACGTGTGATTAGGAATGAATGAAAATGAATTAAAGTCATACAAGCGTTTCTACCTCCAAACCTGATGAATTATTAGCGTTTAAAACCACAGTTAATAATGGTGGTACAGCCAGAACATTTAATTTGAACAGGACACACTGGGTCCTTTTCAAATAGTAGAAAACTCTTAATGAGTTGTTCAAAGTCTGCTGTTGTAAATATAATTTAATCTATAAATGAGTCCACTGGAGAGGCTCCTGCTAATAAATCAGAGCAACAAGGACAGTGTCTTTCTGGAGACAGATTTTCACACAACCTGGCAACCATGAAGTTACTCAGATAAATGATCTGATATCAATCTATAATCTGATTCACCAGCTGTTTTGATAACAGATTAATCGGTTTAAGTCATTTCTTGTGGGGAAAAAAACAGCTTCCTCAACTTTTCTAGTTTCTTTCCTCTCAGCCACAAAATAATAGAAAACTTGAGCGATTTTAAGGTTTTGGTTCTTAAACACTGAACTCATTCTGGATCCTCAGAGTTCAGCATCTTAACTACAACTTGTATTTATAACAAAATAGTTTATAAAATAGTGCAAAAATACTTATTATCAAATTTTATTTTATTTTACCTCCAGCTGCTCTTGTTTTAGATGAGCCATGTGTTTCTTTATTCTTAGGTGTTTCAGTCATTTATTAACTTTGCATTTTAATAACCTTTAGTTTTTATGTATGAGCCTGTGTCTTTTCATTTTCTTACTCAGCTACAATATAATGTAGGCCTCAGTGTAGTCTGAGTTCAGTTAGAAATTAATGAATTAATTTTCACTTCCACAGACCAAAGAGAAATCTTCTGCTCACGTCTGTTTGGATTGACACAGAGTTTAAATATCCTCATGTTTGGGAGGTTAAAAACTACAACAACTTAAATATGTGCTTAAAAAAAGAATTAAAAAAGTTATTTTATGATCATGAAAGTTTCTAATAGCATATCTTTTCTCGTGTGGTTGATTAATCGACTGAAGTCTCCCTTCACGTTTCTGCCCAGCTGCTGTTTTGTCCCTCTGCAGGAGCCGTACGCTCGTCCTGACGTCATCATCCTGCGACTCCTCACATGTTCACAACAGAGCAGCTGTGAGGTGATTTAGTGACTGGAAGCAGATTCTAACCAGGTTTGCTCACTTTTCTTCAATATTTTAACACGTTTGGTCTTTTTATGTGCGATACTTGACTTGAATTAGATTCACGGCTTCGTCTGCAGCTCACATTTGTGTTTGTGTCGCTTTGTGCGAGTTTGTTTCTGGTCATTCGTTTATCATTCAGTTATTGAGGGACTTGACCCTGCTGGAGTTAAAACACTCATTTCGTTAGTTGCCGGGTTGTAGATTTTAGGTCAGTTAGTCTTCTTTAGTTCGTTAAATATAAACTTTGATGAAGACAGATAAGTTTTATTAAGATGTTCACGAAGACACTCACATTGTGTGATTGTGTTCCTTAACAAACTTCTGTTGATCAAATAGTCATTTCTTTTGTGACTCATTCAACATTTGCAGCCATTTAGAAGTACCCGAGGACTCCTAGACAGTGGATTATAAGAAGATTTCTTAAAGTCTGGAACAGTTGATTAATTTGTGACTTTTATATGTTGATAAAAGCTGATTAAATAATTGAAACTAAAATTACAAACGTTAATAAAACCCTTGGGTCAAGTGTCCTTGTTCTGGACCTCCATCTGCACAGCTAGACTAGAGCTGAAACAATTAATAAGCTGATTAGTTGGTTGTTAGCAAACAAATGAATCGCCAACTATTTTGGTAATTGATAAATCTGTTTAAGAACAATTTTGGGGGAAAAAATGATTCTGATTCTAGCTTCTAAGATGTGAATATGTCTGTCTGGTTTCTTTCCTTCTTCTTGACAGTAAACAGATTTTTCTTAGGTTGTGGACAAAACAAGACATTTGTCATTTTGAACTTTCAGGAAATGTTGATCAACATTCTTCACTATCTTCTGATGTTTTACAGACCAGACAAGTGATTGATTGATCTAGAAATTAATAAGCACTTTAACTGACAATAAAAGTAAAAGTTGTTCAGCAGTTTGTTTCTTTAAACTAAATGTTTTCTCTGCAGTATTTCAGAGTCTGTGCAGGAGCTTCAACTAAATCCACAACTAAACCTGATTCATGCACACTTTAGTCAAATGAACAAAAACATTCTTTACTTCTGTATAAACCCACTTATAAATACATTTTCTACCGTCTATACTTTTTTAATGACAATAGTTTAGTTTTTCCTGCAGAGAGCAGGTTTACAAATAACAAAAACATTGTTTAGATCATACAAATGATGAAAAAAACATCTGTGCAGTGGCTTTAATTATAAAACACAAAGCTTTGACAGGCTTCACATGTAAAACAAATGTGTCTACAGTCTGTGTTGGTCTGTAGTGAGATAAGATTCATCATGTGATCAACTTACCTGCTGTCTTAAATAAAACCGTTGACATGCACATAATCCTACTTCCTTTTCTGTCACTTTCAGGTTTTCAGCTGCAGCAGAAACTCGTCTCTTCAGCTGCAGCAGAAACTCGTCTCTTCTTGGTCCCTCTGTCAGCAGCGATGAGCGACAGCGACGACGACGTTCCCACGCTGTCGGCTCACACTCTGGCCGCCCTGCAGGAGTTTTACAGCGAGACCAGAGGCGGACCGGATCCCAGCACCTCACCATCAGACCAGTTCACTGTGGGAGCTGTGGAGGAGGACTGGGTGAGTTTACGGGATTTAGGGAGAGGAGAGGGACCAGAAGAGGACACTTTAAAACTCTGTGGATGTTTGGAAACTGTCCACTTTATCAGCAGTTTAGATTTAATTTGGCTTGTTGCAGATCTATTTATCAAAACGATAATTTGAAGTTATGTGGGATAACAAGTGACGCAAGCATAAATAAATAAATGCAAAAATAAATACTCGATTACATTTTTTTTGTAAAGAAAAGAACACAATTAATGTCTTAAAATGTTTTTCTACAAGTCCGTACATCTACTTATTATTTAAGATCTCTAAATGTCTAAAGTCACTGTTTCTGTATTTATTTATATTTGAGTGCAGTGGCTGTTTATTAATGATCTAGTTCCAATCTAGTTTTTAATTAATGTAATGACTAATTTATCAAGTATTTCCAAGTGTATTTTTTCTTATTTGATTAACAGTTTAGATAAAATAAATATCCCAAAATTTGTCTAATATCTAAATATATTATCTAATATCTGTCATCTGGCAAACTATTTAGTTTAATTATTGTTCTTTTTACATTTAACAAATCGATCACTGATGGACTGAAGAGTAACGTGAATAATTAATTATTAGTTGTGTGGAGCCTTAAGAATATACAAGGTTATTATTTATGTGTAAATGATTTTTGGTAGAACCACAGACATTCAGTAGATCACTTTATTTACTAAATTAACCTCAAAACTAATTGTGCATCAACAGAAAATGAATGGCCAATAATTCTTGTAGGTGAATCATTAGTTTTGCTGTTTTTCTTGTTCATTGTGCAGAAACATGTGTCGCTTTTCTCAGTTTAATATCATTAGAAACAAAATATCTGTGGGCATGTTTAGACAAAACAAGATCAACAAATTAATCAATTAAAAATATAAAACTAAATCAACAAACTGGTAATGAAAATAGTCTTAAGATGCAGGCTTCAAATAAATGCTGTCATTTTGGAATTCTGGTAGATTAATCGTAACAACTGGACTTGCTTGAGTTCCTTGAAGACGTTCCACCTCTCATCCAAGAGGCTTCATCAGTTCTGACTGACTAGTTGGGAGTTCCAGATACTTATATCCTTGAAGAGCCATTAACACCTGAGCTTCGGTTTCAATTGGGGGTAGTTACTCCTCCCCCTCATTATGTGAGTCGTTAGTGCTCCTCCTGCCACAAAGGGGTTCATTAGGGTCTTTTGTGGTTAGGTGTTCATCTTCCTGAGGAGAGATCTTAGGACTGAGTTGTAAACAGGTGAGAGATGATGCCTCAGACCTGCACCTCTGTTGAGGGACGAACAAAAGACGTGAAACATTTCCCTGGATGTGTAATGAAAACAGAATATTAGAAAGTTCACCTTTTTAAATTAAATTCTAAGATTTTGTACAGAAGTTTTTTTTTGAAGCACCTGAATTAAAATAAACTGTAAATAATGACAACCAACTAAAAATAAAATGTGTCAGAGGGTCAGTTTTATTCCAGATAGTGGTCAGTAAACGGAACAAAGTGTAACAAGTGTTGATGAAATATTAAATACGTTTTCACTGATAACTGTTTGTTTCCTCTAGCGGATGAGTCAGTTCTGGTACAGCGATGAAACAGCGACACAGCTGGCCGAGGAGGTCGTACGAGAAGCTGGAGAAGGAGGCAGGTAAACGTACTAAACTACATCCAGCGTTTAGGCAGCATGTATGTAGAGCTGCAGCTGTAAGAAGGTTTAAGGGGTAGTTTGGTTTCTTTAAAGAGCAGCTGTATGCGGGATTTAACAATAATCAAGTTGCGATGTGCAGCAGATGACAGTCAGTAAAGCCCGTACACCTTTAGCTTCAGCTAGAACTGAAGCAGCCTCATGGATCAGAGGTGAAACGTTTTGAAGAACCTAAAAGTTTCAGTAGTCCAGCTGCTTTTAACTGAAGCTCCAAGAAGTGTTGACTAGATTTAGAATATTTCACTGAGCTGAATTTTCTGGGAAATTTGCCAGTTTTATTGTCCTATTTTTTCTTCAAATCCACCAAACTTTATTGATAAAAACAGTAGTTCTGCTTCGCAAAACACAGGAGTTGCTCATCCTCAGTAGGTGAGTTTGTTTGTGTCACTGTGTGACTTCAACAGTAATGAGTTAGAATGTAGTGATGAGTTAAAGTGACACAGCAGTGGACCAGCAGCTCCCAGGTTCTCCAGCTCAAATGAATGGAATCTGATGGCTCTGAAAAAAGCAATTTAGCTGCTTCAGTTCTTGTTAGAAAAGGCTGTGTGAAGGTAACATGAAGCAGTGAAGTACTCAAATTTTCATGTTCACACAGATATTGATTGATTAATTGCAAACTATTTCAGTAATTGATAAATTGGTTTGAGTATTTTTTTTTTTATAGTAGTGCAGTGATTATTTAAATTCCATTTCACATTGCTGGTGACCCCACGAACAGGTTTGTATCAGCTATAGTACCCAGATGTTTTAACTTTCCCATTAAATACAGTGTCAGTTATTGTTGCTCACGGTGCAACAGTGTTTGCATGTCCTGAGCAGGAACATGAGGTGGCAGAACTGTCCTGAGAGTCAACGATAAGAATAGAATAGAATAGAACTTTATTGATCTCTTTGATGGAAACCTCAGGGAAATTGTTGAAGAGAAGGTTTTCTTTTCGTCTGTAAATTTCGGTGCACTTCAGTCATTTCCTGCTGTAGATGTGGGCTTGTCTCTGTGTTCTCTGTGACAGTTTATTGATAAAATGGCAGCGAGAGGCTTTACACAAGCTGTGTAGTGAAAGCAGCACATCTGCAGCAGCTTGAGGTTCATCCAGGTGCAGCACTGCAGCTAAACTAGAACTGATCACACTTCAGTAACAATGATTTTGCAGCTAGTTTGTGCCAAATTGCAGTCTATGCACGAGACAACTGTTGGAAATGTAAGCAAGTGTCACTGTTTCCTGTCAGGATCGCCTGTGTGAGCGCGCCCAGCGTGTACCAGAAGCTGAAGCAGAACGTGGTGGGCGGTTCAGACCGAGTGTCGGCCGTCGTGTTGGAGTACGACCGCCGCTTCGCCGCCTACGGAGACGACTTCATCTTCTACGACTACAACGAGCCGCTGTCTCTTCCGGCCGGCGTCGCTCCGCAGAGCTTCGACGTCGTCCTCGCCGACCCTCCTTATCTGTCCGAGGAGTGTCTGAGCAAAGTGGCCCAAACCATCAAACACCTGAGCAAAGGGAAAGTGCTGCTGTGCACAGGTGAGACGGGACGGAAGCTTCTGTTGTTCTGAAAGAGAAACACCCTGTTTAGTAACTTTTATTACAAGTCTGCTGCGAGACAAACGCTGATCTGATTCCAAAGCTGCAACTCTGTTTTCTTCTGTTATTTCAAATTCATTGAAAGTAGAGCCTACCCCGGCCTCAACTACACAGTTCACTAATAGAACCATTCAAACTTGAGCTTCACATTATAGCAACGAATTCCTCGCATTTTAACTAATAAATGGTTTACTGTTTAAACAAGAAAGGTTTCTAGTTACAGCATACAGTGTGTATGTTGTAATAACATGAAAACAACCTGTTATAACTAAACAAGGATGGTATAACAACATATGATGCAGAAATCTTGCTTTACCATAAAAACATTTTGCTTTAACTTCTTACTTTGCAACGTGAAACTGACCCATTTTTGTGTATCAGGTGTGGGGGATCAGAAATGAGCATTTTCTGTGTCCATAGTAAAAGAGACTTCAAAGCTCCCAGGCAACTACATCCATACTCTGATAATAAAAGCCTCTTTGTACAGTTTCAATGTGATGATATCATTTATCTCATAATGACGAGAGTTTCAGCTTTAAGAAGAATGTTTTTTTGTTCTCCAGTCCAGAACGTCTACACATAGTAGCTTCAAACTGAGGAAACTTGACGTATATTTTAGTGGAAAAAGCACCAACTTGCCTCCAGTTTTCTGAGCAGTTTTTCTGTTTTTTTGTGTCTTCAGGAGCCATCATGGAAAAACTGGCCAAAGAACTTCTGGATCTGAAAATGTGCAGCTTTTTGCCGAAGCACAACAGAAACTTGTCCAACGAGTTCCGCTGTTTCGTCAACTACCCGTCCCGCCTGCTGTCCTGCTGAAGAACCGCGATTCACTCTTTGTTACGAGTCTGACGGAGCGAGACAACACAGACGGTGTACAGCTGTGGCCTCCAGATGCTGAGGAGTGAAAGGACGCATTAAGACCTGCAGCACACGTTCATAAATGACTTGAGAATTGAGTAATTTTGGGGCTTTTAGGCAAAAATGTCAAATGTTTTATGGTTCCAGCTTCTCAAACGTGGAGACTCTTTGTCACAACACTAAACGGGATATTTTGGGATTTTGTCGTGTTGGTCAGACAAAGTGAGACTTCTGAAAGCATCACCTCAGAATGTGTTAAAATAACACGAGCATATTCCTCTACTGTCTGACATTTCATAGAAATATTGGCAGATTAATTGATTATTAAAATAATTGTCAGCTGCAGCCCGATTTCAGTTCAGACTCACCAACTGCAAGTTAACTGTCTCATGACTCCAAAGTCAGTTTGTTGGTGAACAAATGAGTTCATTTGCAAAACAGACAACTCCATTTTTTGTAGATTCTCAGAAAACTTCCTTTTTTTTGTTGTTTGCTTGAGATAATATCAATCAAACTGAAGTTGAGTGGATTTGACTCAGTAGAAATGACACAAAAAATATAGAGATAACTTAAGTTTGATTGATATTGTCTCAGGTAAACGATGGAACAGTGGGTTTTCTGAAGGTTTGTGAAGATGCAGCTATCTGTTTTTGCAAATGAACTCTTCAAATATTTTGTTACAAAAACAAAGTGATTAGAAAATATTAATGCTGATATAGTATAAGTTAGTAATGTGACAAAATACCAATTACTAATGGTTTGTGTTTCTCCAGTTTAAGGATTTGCATTTGTTTCTAATTTATATCATTTTTAAATAAATGTGTTTGGGTTTTGAATGGTGATCCAACAAAACATCTGTGGCACTATTTTCTGATATTTACTTTACATTCTGTCTGAGTCACTTAAAGGAGAACTCCATCCTTTTTACGCTGGATTGTATTCCTTCTGCAGAAGCTGTTGTTAATTATGCTCCTTTCTAATCTGCTCATAGGATAAACTATATATATATATATGTGTGTGCAGTAAACTGATGTCTACTTTTTCGCTGCATGTGCATCAGATGAAATCGACCCAGTTTGGGTTTTAATGCCTCTGTGAAGTTGCCTCCTTTCTCACTTTACAGGCTGCAGATCACAACAGATTAACTGGCCTTTATACACAAAGATCAGCTTAATCATCATGTACTTCTGAGCCTGTGAGAACATTTATATAACCGTAAAAATAACCTCTGATGAAGTCGAGCTGATGCTAATGTAAACTCTGCTAATTTGGGTACTACAGATTTATGATCTAAACTTGCAGCGTGGACTTTTGAAAGATGTCGGCTTTTTTTTTGGACCAAAGGTGCAACAAAAAGACGCTATGATGCATTATGGGAAATGTACAGTCGTCCTCAAATGTATTCATACCTCCCATTAAAGAAGG